>NW_004524745.1:1468944-1475692 GCF_000260255.1 Octodon degus | reverse complement strand
GCCAGACCCGCCCCCTGGTGGGCTGAGCTGGCCACACACACACACAATAAATAAATGTAATAAATAAAAATAAATAAATATTTAAAAAAAATAAAATAAAATAAAATAAAAGTATTTAGCACATAGTACTTCATGTGGAATGGTGTTTGAGCCCATGTTTGTAGTGGATGCTGTAATCCTTGGATGTCATGCCCCTCAAGGCACAGAGTGACTTAAGAGACTTGGCTTTACAAGAGTAGCATCACTGGGGCCGGGGAGATGGCTCAGTGGAATAAGTGCTTCCCTGGCAAGTGCAAGGGCCTGAGTTTAATACCCGGTTCCACCAAAAAAAAAAAAAAAAGTAGCATCATTGGAAATTCCTCTTCAGTTGTAACTCTTTGAGGGACAGCTCATGGGTGATCTAAACCTGTTGGAATATTCTGGCCCCCCTAAACAAAGATGGATTGGACATGAAAATAGGGAGGAGGAAGAAAACCAGAAGAGTTGTGTGCCACCCTGTAGTGCCCCTGTGCCCATAGTCAGCACATTTCCCTTTTCTACACTAGGCTTCCATTTCTTATCCCATATATTAGGACCCAAACACAGGATGTCTTTTCTATTGAGTTCTTTAAAATCGTGGATCTCCAAACTTCTATCTATACCTTCAAGATGGAATGTGAGTAATAATAATCTATGCTAAATACTAATCTTACCAAAAGGGGTGTGTGGCTTTATTCCTTGAACTCTGCTAGACATTTAGATTGTTGGACCTACCATTGTGGTTCACCTTAATATATATACCCTATCAAGCCTTGGATAGTCTGTCATCTTTCATTCCCTCACATTCACTTATAGTCGCATGGATTTAGTTACCACAGATTTTCATTTTCTAGGCTGTGTTTGATGCTATTGTTGACTGTACTACATTAACTGTTCTAATGAGCTGCTCTTCCTAAATAGATTATCTAAGAATCATAAACAATATAGGCCAGTGCCAAAGAAATAGGCAGCAGCTTCTCATCCGCAATAAATTGAAAGGGTACAATCCAGCAACAGACTGAAAAGCCAACTTCACCTGGAAGACATCTCTGAGAAATAGTCATTTTCCAAGGCTCTTAAATACTAGCAATAAAGCTATTTCCTATAAACAATTTACAAACATCAACCCAGGAAGTAGACTAAGAATACAAAAACTGAGAAGACACTTAAGCATGATGAAACTCCAGCTCACCAAAGACAAGCCCAGGAGTTGGGCATGGTGGTGTACATACCTGTGATCCCATAACTATAGTGATGGTAACCTTAATGAAATACTTGGTTAGTGATTCTAGAGCACATATAGATTAAAAAATAGAGGAACTTAGGAAAGTGATGGAAACTGAATGCCCAACATAAGAGATTCCAGAAAGTTAGGATAAATGCCTGTTTAACAAGGTTTCTAATCCACACTGGCCTTGAACCTGGGGCTGTCCTGGAATGATAGGTGTGTGCTACCACTGTGCCCAACTATTGGTTTTTTGCATGAAAGGTATGGACTGATAACTATTTGAAACTAGATAGCTTCAATGATGAATGGATTTGCCAATGATTTGTTAACTGAAGTTTCGGTCATCTAATAAAATATGCATGTGGCCTTTTCTTTGAACATTTACGAGACATAGTTATATAAATTAAGACTTCCACACTCTGGTGGGCATACTGACAATTGCTAAGGATAAAACGTATCAAATTTAAGTGAATATTTTTATTACTCTGGGATACTATAAAAATGAACTGGGCCAGGGTGAAAGCTCAGCAGCATAAGCACCTACCTTGCAAGTACAAGGTCCTAAGTTTGATCCCTGGTATAAAAAAATGAATCTAGGGGTCAGCATCAGCTCAGTGGGCTAAAGCACCTGCTTAGGCAAGCACAGGGATCACAGTTCCATCCCCTCAGCACCACATACACAGCCCCAACCCCACCCCTGGGCAGGATATGCTGGCCACAGTGGCTGTAGTGACATATGCCGGAAATCCAACGCTGAGGAAGCCAAGAACAGGAGGATCACTGAGCTGCCTAGTGAGCCCCTGTAACAACAAAATTTTAAAATATTCAGCTGGCCAGATGCTTAGATTAAAGTGCCTATGTAGGCAGAGTATAGTGGCTGGGGTTCAAGGGTTCAATCCCTGGCATGCTGAGATGGCAATTGCAACAGACTGGGCATGGTGGCACGTGCCAGTAATCTCAGTGCTTGGGAGACTGAAAACATCACTGAAAGTCTGATCTGTGTAGTTACATATATATGAATCTAAATTTTGTCACACTGATAGAAATTAATTGATGTGTGATAGCACAGAATACCATTCACGTTTATGTTGAGCCAGGAGCACACTAACTGCATCAAAAAATCTCAATCCTTTCAGCAAGATACTCTCAGTTAACAGAGCTGTTGTGGTCAATGAATCTGCCTCCAAAACTAGTTTGCATTTAGGGACTTTTGTGTGTAGTACTGGGGATTGAACTTTGGACCTTGTGCCTGCCAGGCAGGCACTTATGTAACTGAGCTATCTCCCTGGCTCTAGGAACTTTTAATGGGTAATGCCCCAAAGCCCAACAGACTAACAAAACTTAGTTTTCACCCTCACTCAGACTTTTTGGCAATACTGGGGAGTCTTAACGGGGCCTTTATCCTAAGTCGTGTGTCCAGCCCTTTGTATTTTGGCATCATAAGGTCTTGCTAAATTACCCAGGCTGCTCTTGAATTTGAAATCCTGCTTCAGACCAAAGTCATATTTGACTATGGAAATATTACTAGACTCTGACACTGAATGTAACATACCCTTGTTTCAGGGAATCCACATATTAGCTGCTCTTATTACAGTTTACATTATGCTTCCTTAGGCACATACCTGTAGTTGGTATCAATAATTAGATGTGACAGTTGATGCCAGTAATCCCAACACTTGTAGGTACCTAGGCAGGAGGGCTGCAAATTTAAGCCCAGCCTGAGTAACATGTTTATCAATACTGAATCACAAAAAAAAGTTGAGAATATAGCTCAGTGGGCCAGCCAGCAAGCTAGCTCAATGGACTAAAGCGCTTCCCAGGGGCTGAGGAGATGGCTTAGTAGAATAATAAACGCTTGCCTGGCAAGCGCAAGGCCCTGAGTTCAATTCCTGGTTCCCCAGTTCTGCAAAAATAAAAAAAAAATTGCCTCCTTAGGCAAGTGCAGGGACCAAGGTTTGATCCCTGGCACCACGTGCTACACCAACCCGACCCCCAGGGCAGGCTGAGTCAACCACAAAAAAAAGCTTAATGGGAAGATATGCTGGGTTCAGTCCCCTCTAATACAAACTAATTTCCCTACATTGTCAAACAATTGGTAGAAGGCATAGAAGTATTTCCCTCAAATTACTCAGGTACTATTGTAGGCAAAGTAAGAAAATAATAAATCTCATTGGAATGAGGGATTTTGGTGTTGTGGGTAATTTCACCAGCACACAATTTTGAGACTAGAAAGAACATCAAGATTAGAATAAGGGGCCGGGAGATGACTTGGCAGAATAAGCGCTTCCCTGGCAAGTGCAAGGGCCTGAGTTCAATCCCCGGTTCCGCAAAAAAAAAAAAAAAAAAAAAAGATTAGAATGAAACATCAGGTGAATAAAGTACTGACACAAAAGCCACTTGCAATTATGTTTAAGGAATCCTGTGTGATCAGTCCAAGAATAAAAAAAAATCCTAGTGAAAATGGCAAAATTACAAATCTTATACAAATTAAAATTTATGCTAACAGCCAGGCATAGTGGTGCATGACTAATCCCAGCATCAGGAGGCTAAAGCAAGAAGAGTTTGAGGTTAACCTGAACTGCATAGTGAAATCCTGTCTCAAAAAGAACAAACCACTAACACTCAAAGGAAAGTAACTTCCAAAATTAGAGAAAGGAATACTAAAATACGAAACTTAAAGCAAACAGGATGATGTTATATAGGGTCTCAATGCATGCACTCATGAATGTAGCAGATAAATTCAAAAGACCTTGAGACAGGGCTGGGGGGAATAGCTCAGCAGAGAAGTCCCAGCCTGGCAAGCACAAGGGCCTGCCTGAGTTTGTTTCCTGGTACCAAAAGCAAAAACCATGAGACACTTGAAAATTTTGTTTTAATGGTAGCATTCCAGATAAGTGCTAAAAGAATAAGTGATTTGATTTTTTTTTTTTCCTCAGAACTGGAGATTGAACTCGGGCCCTTGAGCTTGCCAGGCAAGTGCTTATTCTACTAAGCCATCTCCCCAGCCCCTGATTTGATTTTTATAAACTGGGAAAATAATATACATACAAAAACTGACAAAGGTATCGATCAGGGGTTCTTAAAAAATAGAGGTCTTAATGCCAGCTGTGCAACACATGCCTGTGATCAAGCAGGTACAAGAGACAGGCAGGAGAATGGCTACAAATTTGAGGCCAGCCTGGGCTACATAGCCAGGATCAAATCTGCTCTTGCACATACTACGAAAGCATTCCACCGCTGGTTATGTCCTCAGCCATTTACCTTTCTTTCTTTCTTTCTTTCTTTCTTTCTTTCTTTCTTTCTTTCTTTCTTTCTTTCTTTCTTTCTTTCTTTCTTTCTTTTGGCAAAGCTGGGGATTGAACTAAAAAAATTATTTTTTGTCTTGCCTTGAGCTCAATTTGTAGCCCAGGTTAGTCTTGAACTTGCAATAATCTTCTTGCCTCAGTCTCCTGAGTGCTGGATTTGTGCCATCACACCTGGCTACCTTAAAATTTGTTTCAAAATAAGTATCAAAATTCCCTGAGCTAGCCAAGTGTGATGGTGCGTGCTTATAATCCCAGCACTGGGGAAGCTAAGACAGGAGAATAGCTGAGTATTCAAGGCCAGCCTGGGTTACATAATGAGTTCAAAGCCAGTCTAAACTACATAGCAAGGGCCAACCAAATAGCTCAGTGGATTAAAACACTTGCAAGCAGGTGCAGGGGTTGGGGGTTCAATCCTCACCCAGGCCAGGTGTGCCATGCTGGCCCCACCCCTGGGTGTGCTAAGACTGGGCCTGGTGGCACGCCTGTAATCCCAGTTCTTGGGAGGCTGTAAACAAGTGGATCATTATGAGTCCGATCTTGTAGTGAGACCCTGAACATCCTGTAGACCCTTCCCTAAAAAATACAAAAATTAAAAAACTACATAGCAAGACCCCAACAAAATATTAACACTCCTGTCCTGCAGAAAAATATCCCTGGGTTGGGGGGAGGGGGACACAGTGGTCCACACCTATAAACTTTACTACTTAGGCTGAGGCAGGAGAGTCCCTGGTTCAACACATGTTTGCTTGGCAAACATGACAAGACCCTGTGCCAAAATGAAAAATACAAGATTGGAGATTGGCTCAGTGATAGAATACTTGTCTAACATGTGCAAGGTCCTGGCATTAGTGTCCAGTACCATAAAACAATCCCATCACACATATTACATCATTTAATTGAAGCCCATCACAGAGGCCTTCTCATTCCGTAAAAGAAGTGGCAAAATTTTTTCTTCTTGAGATAGTCTCACTCTGTAAGTCACTATATACCCCAGCCTGATTTAAAATTCACATCCATCACTTGCCTCAGCTTCCTGAATGCCAGAATCACAGACATATATCACCGTACCTGGCATAAAAATTCCTTTTTAAACCATCTCTAACCAGGTGTGGTGGCACGTAACTATGATCCCAGCACTCAGGAGGCTGAGGCAAGTGGATTGGTAAGAGTTCGAGACCAGGCTGAACTCCATTGAAAGCCCTTGTCTCAAAAGATGAACCATCTCCTTCCCAGGCATTATGACACAGGTCTAAAATTGCAGCACAAACTTTTGTCAAACAGTTTGGGGGGCCGGGAAGATAGCTCAATAGAATAAGCGCTTGCTTGGCAAGTGCAAAGGCCTGAGGGCAGTCCCCGGTTCCACAAAAAAAAAGATGGTGCTGCTGGAGAGCGAGCAGTTCCTGACCAAGCTGGCCAGGCTCTTCCAGAAGTGCCAGACGTCAGGCAGCATCCATCACCCTGAAGAAATATGATGGTTGAACCAGATCCATCCCAAAGAAGGGCTCTGTGGAGGGCTTTGAGCCTGCGGATAACAAATGTCTGTTGAGAGCCACAATGGGAAAAAGATTAGCACTGTGGTGAGCTCTAAAGTAAGTTTCAGATGGCCTATTCAAACCTGCTGAGGGCTAACATGGATGGGCTGAAGAAGAGAGACAAGAACAAGAGTAAGAAGGCCAAAACACCACAGTGAAGGGCTCGGGATTCTCTGCTGTAACCAGTTAACCAATAGATTGCTGTTTTTCCTTTTGGCCACAAAGCAAGATTTTTGGCTTTCCTTTGGCAACGATTTTCATGTGAGATGAGGGTCATTTTGGAGAGAAAAGGTTATAGTGTACAGGGTAGTTGTGGTAAGAAACTAGTTCAGATCTGTGCTGCATGGTTGTGTTCTTAGTTTTCAAAGGCCTCTGTAACCAGTTCCCTGAAGAGCAATGTATCATTAAATATGTTTCCCCCCCAAAAAATAAATAAAATTGCAGCACAGTGGGACACTTGAGAAGGAGTTCTAACAAGTTCTAACACATCGTGAGGCAATTTAGCAACTTGGTGAGAGACCCTATCTCAAGATGAAATTTGACTGAAAAAGGGATAGGAATGTTGCTCAGTGTGATGGCCTACAGTATAATACCACACCCCAAACATATATATATATACCTTGTACATATGTGTGGCACCTAACGCAACATTCCTATCTCTTGTA
>NW_004524745.1:1458487-1468844 GCF_000260255.1 Octodon degus | reverse complement strand
CGCAGAACTGATGATTGAACTCAGGCCCTTGTGCTTGCCAGGGAAGCACTTATTCTACTGAGTCATTTCCCCAGCCCCAGGATGGTACTTTATAATGAATTATGAACTGCTAGCTGGGTGTAGTGTCACACACTTGTAATCCCTGTACTTGGGAGGCTAAGGCAGGAGGGTAACCAGCCACCTGATCCCCTTAAGGCAGTTTTGCACTAAATTTCTGAGTTGCCCAGGCTGCACTCAAACTTGGTCTCCTTCTGCCTCAGCCTTCAAGAGTGCTGGGAAGCCTGGTTATCTGCTGTTCACAATGACCGTTTCAGAAATTTCTGAGTTTAGGCCAGCCTGGATTATTTAGTGATACCCTGCCTCCAAAAAATAGATAAATAAAAATCAGCTCAAGGTCCTAAAGGGCTGGTGATTTGTCTTTTCCATCATTATATCCCCAGTCTTACACAGTATCTTTCATTGAATGAGCATCCCAGGAGTGAAATATTGTTAACTTTATTTTCCCTATGTATTTTTTGCTGCTGAGCCTCTAATATTTGAGCTTTCTATGTCACTATGCAGATCCTCAATAAATACTTCACTAAAAAGCTTGACTTTTATTCTCTGCGCATTCACCAGATGGCATTAGAGCTTTATGTATGTAAACAGATAAATGCATATCTGAACTGAGATTTGACAAGCATCCTTTTTTCCTCTATGCCAGTGGACTGTGGCCTCTTGTTTTAAGAGTTTACCACAACGTATGGGGAAGGATTTATTGAAAATCTATTTGAATCAGGCTTATAGAGTGGAAAGCTCAATCCTGAGTTCCACCAAAAATAAATAAATATTAAGTGGAAAGCATATCAGGTTTCAAGTGGAAGCAAGACCCAAAGTTGTCTAAAGAGTTAGGATCCCATCCTTTTCCAAAGGAGATGAGCTTAAAGTTCATTTCTTTAGGTGAGCCCTGCCCCTTGAGGAATCCTGCCAGATTCTTTCTCCAAGCCTGGAGAAAATCATATCCATACAAACATGATAACTGTGGTTTTATTCTCTCTTCTCTCCCTCTTTATTTTTATTTTTTGTGATGTCAAGGATTGAACCCAGGCCCTTTGCACTGAGCTATCACCCCAGCCCCACCTTCCCACTGTTGAGATAGTTTTCCATTAAATTGCTGAGTGTTCAGGCTGGGCTCAAACTTGGACTACTCCTTCCGCCCCCCCCCCCAAACTGGGGATTGAACTCAGGCCCTTGTGCTTGCCAGGCAAGCGCTTAGTCTACTGAGCCATTTGACTACTCCTGCTTAACTTTCAAGAGTGCTGGGATGCCTGGTTATCTACTTTTTACAACATCTGTTTCAAAAATATCTCCGTTGCAACTTTAGCCCTCAACAGGTGACATTATTACAGAAAACTTGAAGTCCGCTGACTAAAGGCCCCGTCTTCCTTCTAACAAATCTTTTAGTTTATTATTTTGGTGGTACCAGGGATCGAACTCAGGACCTTGCACTTGCCAGGCAAGCACTTATTCCACTAAGCTATCTCTCCAGCCCCTCCTTGTAACAAATATAATGCAAGCTCAGCACTGTCCTCTCTGTTATAAAGGAACTTCTGTCTCCAGGTCCTATTGTCCTTTAGGTAAACTCTATTATAAATACTCCTTTTGGGGCCAGGGAGATGGCTCGGTGGAATAAGTGCTTCCCTGGCAAGCACAGGGGCCTGAGTTCAATCCCTGGTTCTGCAAAAAAATAAATACTCCTTTCTGTTCTATCTTTTCAACCTCTCTTTTCTTTCCTTTTTTTTTTTCTTTGCGACAGCATTTCGCTATGCAGCTTTGAGCTCACTATAGCCCAGTATGGCTTCAAACTTGCAGTAATCCTCCTGCCTCAGCCTCCTGAGGGCTGGGATTACAGGGGTGCACCAGCAGTCCCAGAAACCACTCTTTTCTTAAAATATCCTTACTGTCCTTACTGTCAATGAATTGCACTCAGATACCTTCCATAGTAAAATAAGAAACTTTTCTCAAGTCTGCTTTATCTACTGCAGTTCCTTAGGCAAAGTTTTTCTTTCATTGCATATTTCCTCTCTCCTTATAGTCAACAAATTCAGTTCCTCTGGTCTGATTTGTTTGCTGTCTCTGTTGCTAAATTTTGTTTTTAATCTTCATCTTTGTTTTGTTTTTGTTTACTGGGAATCGAACTCAGGACCTTGTGCTTGCCAGGCAGGTGCTTGCGGCACTGAGCTATAACCCTAGCCCAGTATTTTAATTTCCAAAAGCAAAGTAATTTCTCTCCTCATATTTTACCTACTTAACATTTTTGGTTTTGTCTTTTTTTTTTCATGTATTTGGCAAAGGGTCTTATTACACAGCTCGGAATCAGTTGATCCTCCTGTTTTCAGTTTCCCCAGTGCTGGGATTGTTATGGGTCACTCAACATAGGAACCAGATCAGCCAGACAGAAATTTAAATAGAGCCTTTTATTTACTGAGCTCAGGTCCGTCAGCCATTTCTCACGTAGGTAACGGGGGTATTTATAATGGAAATCACATCCAGTTTGGTAAGTGAATTTGTTATCTAGCACAGAACAACAAAAGACTATATTATATTCATTTGACACAGCTGCAAACTGTTTGTAACTAAAGATCTTTCATAGCTTAGTGATAAGTGCATATTTTACAAGATATATCTTAAGCTGACCACGTTACAGGAGATGGTTAGGGAGAGAGCTTGTTGCCTTGACAAGAAACATTTACTTATTGTTGAACAGCCTTGAGCCGAGAAGGAGAATACATGTCTTAGAGTAGATAACAGGAAGCACAAGGATTTTTTAAAAAAATAATTTCCCACAATTAAGGCACAGAATTCTTTTAACCCTTTATAGAATTACAGGCGTGCATCACCAGTCCTGGTCTCAGTGGCTGACTCAGTGCTCCTCAGGGGCAGGGCTGGCATGGCCTGGGGTGCTAGGGTGTTTTTGTCTTTTTGAGACAGGGTTTCACTATGCAATTCAGGCTGGTCTTTTTTTTTGTGGTTGTCAGATCATTTCTTTATTGATATATTTTCTTATGCTCCTTAGCTAACTGGGCACTTGACAGTGCTGTTGTTGATGTCATCTGTGATGTCATTCATGAGGGTGCCAGCTGTCCGCATTGCGGCCCACAGACTGGGCGGTCCCCAGGATCTCCTTAATGGTTCTGGAAAGTTCTCTGGCTAAAGACCAGGTGCCCCATCTGTGGGGCAATGTTGACAGTCTCATCAAAGGTGATATTTCCACTGTGTTTAATGTTTTTCTGCTTCTTTCTGTCTCTTGGCGGCTCCTTGAGGGCTTTGATGATCAGGGCAGAGGCAGAAGGCACCACCTCAGTCAGCCTGTCTGTTCTGAATGGTCAGTTTCACCATAATCCTTCCAGTCACCAGTTGCCTTGATGATGTATGTCATCCCTCACTTTGTTTGGATACAGACCCAAGGGACCAATCTTGGGGGCCAGGGCAGACGTGGCACCAACTTTACCACTGGTGCACCTCAGGTACACAACTTTAATCACGTTGGGGTCGAACTTGGGCGGCATTTTGGAGGTGGCTGGTGTCAGATGAACCCAGATTCAGGACAACCGAAGAAAGTTGCACCTTAGCCTCCTCCTAGCCAAAAACCAAAAGCTTCAGGATGGTCTTGAACTCACTTTGTAGCCCAGGCTAGCTTCAAATGTGTAGTAATCCTCCTGTCTCAGCCACCTCTAAATGCTGGGATTACACAAGTGCAGTACCATGCTCAGCCTCACCCTCCACTTCTGTTCTCTAGATCGCTTACTATAATTGGTGTCTTAGTTACTTTTTACTCATTGCTGGGACAAATACCCGACACTCAAAATGAAGGAAGGAAAGATTTATTTAGCCCACAGTTACTGGAGGGTTCAGTCCATATTCCACTGGCTCCAAGGGAAAGGATAGCAGTTCACGCTGCAGAAAACAATGAAGAGCAGAGGAGGAGCAGCAGATGCAGTGTCCAAGCGTCTCTCTTAGAGGAGCAATTGTAGCTCCTCCAAAGTGGTACGGCTGTGAAGGTCAAGCTCCTCCAAATACTGGGACTTCTCCACCTAAGCCAGGCAGGGCGGCAGGAAGTCTTTCTCAATTTCTGGGCCCTGCCCACCTGCAAGGCTATGCCCCCCACGTTGAGAGCTGCTGGAGCTGATTCAGCCAATTTGACACAAATGTGTCAACTAATACAATTGGTTATATTTCTCAAGGCTTAGCCCTCAGGCCACTCTTAACTGTATATTTCACAGTATCTTTCAACTTCCACGTGTTTATGTCAGTCGTTAGAATTTGTTGCTAACCTATACTTTTCCATTAATTCAAGACAATCTGAAGCACTCATTATAAAATGTTATATGTTCCAAAAAAAAAAAAAAAAATGTTATATGTTCCAACTAACCTTGCCTGTTCAACTGATGGATTTCCAGTGCACTTTATCTTTGGTTTGTTTTTTAGACAAGGTCTTGATTTTGAGTCATGGTCTTGCTGTGTAGTTTAGGCTGGCCTTGAATTCACTGTGTAGCCCAGGTTGACTTTTAATTTACGGAAATCCCCCTGCTTTAGCCTCCTGAGTGCTAAGATTACAGTTTGGCCAAGTTTTCTACTGTTTCCCTGAGGCTTATCATAATGACCCAAGGGACACTCCCAAAATACTTCTATTACTAGATTGAAGTTCAGTAATGTTGCGAACTGGGGCTTATTAGTCAACCTGAGGTATAACCTTTTTTTTTTTCCCCTCCCCAGGTACTGGAGATTAAACCACAGGGTCTTGGCTTTGAGCTGTATCCCCAGTCACCTTTTTCTTATTTAAATTTTTAAATTTTGAGATAAGATCTCAATTATTATTAATTATTTTGTCTTTTTTGAGACAGAGTCTTGCTATGCAGTTCAGGTGGGCTGTGAGCTCACTTTGTAGCCCAGGCTAGTCTCACACTTGGACTAATCCTCCTCCTTCTCCTGCCATATCCTCCCATGTGCTGGGATTACAGGGGTGCACCACCATGCCTGGCCTTCTCAAAATTATCTTGTCTGAATTTTTTTTTTTTAATTTTAGGGAAAGGTCTACAGGGTGTTCAGGGTCTCGCTACTAGATCGGACTTGTAGTGATTCTCCTGTTTACAGCTTCCCAAGTGCTAGGATTACAGGTGGGCACCACCACGCCCAGTCTCAATTGCCATCTCAGCATGCCCCAGGGATGGCAGGCATGGTAGGCCTGGGGATTGAACCCCCAGCCCCTGCACCTGCTTGCAGGCGCTTTAATCCGCTGAGCTATTTGGCCAGCCCTTGTCTGAAAATTTTTTAAATTACAAAATTTAAATTTTCAGATAAGATCTGGCTGTGTTCTCCTGGCAGGATTATATGATTCTTCTGTGTAAACCTCAATCATTACTGGGATTATAGGTATGGGTGCATCACCTGAGCTGACTTTATTTGTATACTTATGCTATTTCAGGAAATACCTGATTAAATCCCCAAGACTATTAGCTTTTTCACATTTGATAAATTCCATAACCTTTTTTGTCTTTTTTCATTTATCAAATGAGATGGATATTAAAGTAGCTACCAGCCAGGATTGTGAACTGTGGATAGACTTGCTTTCTAAAACTTTTGTGTAAATTGCTCTGCTCACTTACAGTAAGCATTCCATAATTAAATTCCCTGCCTTGCAGACCTGACATGCTTGAGTGACTTATCTGAAAATCTCTACAGGAATTTGGAACTGATGTCTGGCAGTCCCAAGGGTGTTTGCAATCAAATTCAACAAATAGCAATGTTGCTCGTTGCTCTTTTCTACTCTTTTTGCCGGCTGCCTCCTTCCCCAGTGACTCTCATGTACTGGAATTCCTGAAATTAAAATCCAGCCATACCGGGTGTGGTACATATGTCTGTAATTCTGTAATCTCAGTACTGGAGAGGCTAAAGCAGGCGAATTGGTGGGAGTTTGAGGCCAACCTGGGTTACACAGTGAGTTTAAGACCAGCCTGAACTACTTCGTGAGATCCTGTTGCAAACAAAATGAAGTGGTCTGGGGAAGGAGCTAAGTACGAAGGTCCTAGTTAAATCCCCAGTACCTCAAGGAAAAAACAAAAACAGCCCAAACAGTACTGGTGCCCTCTGTGGCTCCCTTCCCTGTAACTTCCTACCATCTTTCCACAGGTAACTTAAAAAAGACACAAGTTAAGTTTAAACCAGGTAGTCTTGCGAATTATTAGTAACGCACACCAGACTTAAATTTTACTACCGAGGGGTTGGGGTAAAAACATCTCTTTAGAAATGGTCGATAGGCCTCCATTTCCCGCCTCAGTAGTGAACAACTGCTGCAACCCGAGGCCTGAGCAAGGTGCGCGCGCCGAGCAGGGGGAGGGTCCTGGCTCGCGCCCAGCGGTGGGGCGGGGCGGGGCGCGCGCCGAACCGGGACCTAAGGGGGTGGGGGTACGAGCGCTCTCGCGAGAATGAGCTCTTGGGCTGCAGCCGCTGCCACCGCCTTCTGCCTGCGCTGTTAACTGCAGGGGATTGTGGGAGCCTCCGCGTCCCGCTCGCTGGGAGAGAGGTACCTCTCCTTTTCCCTCTCCCTTTTCCTAAGGTAGGCGTGAAGCGGGTAAGAGTCGGGGTGGGGTGGCCGGGGGGCTCTACGTCCGCCGGGAGGGGGCAGCGATGGCGACTAGGCCCGCGGGGAGCCGGCGGCGCGCCTGTGTTGCTCGCTCCCGCTCGTCTGCTCTGCCTCCCTCCGCGCTGCGTATGTGAGCCGCCTGATCGGCGGCCGCCATGTTAGGAGCGCAGCGGCGGCGCAACCAGCCTCCTCGGGCGTCGGAGGTGAGCGGTCCCGGAGGGAGATACCTGTTCAGTAAAGAGCCCGGGCGCGGCGATAGAGAGAGGTTTCCGAGGGCAGCTGGTCAGCCGAGCTTTCCTCGTCCTGGGCTTACTGTGGGCGGGGGCGGGACGCGTAGCCCGTTACACGCGGGCCGCGGCGCTGAGGGGGAGGGAGGAGCGTTCGAGGCCTGAGAGACTTGCTGTCCGTGGAGGGCCCGCCGTTTGGAGAAGGTAGTTAAGTGAGGGAAGTTCTTGGGGAGCACAGGCCCCGAACATTGTGCTTGCCTTGTATAGTCCTCTGAAAATATGCCCCAAAATGGAGGATTTCTCAGACTGTGAAAAGCTTAATAGTTGGGAGCCGCGTTTCTTTGACTGGTGTCAGCCCTCTGCCGTCCCTCACTCCTCGCCTTTTTAGCGGCCCTCGGATTCCCCCCTCCCCCATCGCGCGCGATTTTAGCCGGGCATCTGGACACCACCCCCCCCCCCCCCCCGTCGCGTAAAAATGGCCGAAAAATGAAACGTTAACGCTTGTTTTTCGTGGTGCGTCGTGGAGAAAGCCGTCTCCAGTTCGCTGAGGGGCAACCGATTTGCTCTAGTTCAGTCAGTCACCTCACAACCCTTTTCTCTTTTTATCTAAGCGCTGTTAATGCTAGTTCAGGTTCTTCGTCAGAGGCTCGTGTGTTGTGGGACCTTCCGGTTTCCAGACAAAGGGTTTGGAGTACCGTGGTGTAGTCGCCGCACCGTTGTTCATTTTATTGGCCAGCGCTGTGGTATGTTCTGTGTTCTACTTTTACCGTAGATTAATGGCCCCTACGTATTTTCACTCTGCCCTGTGGCCATGTCTTGTGGAATAGCGTCTGTGGAATATTCTTGTTGGGTCGGTTGTTTTTTATTTTTTTTCTTTAGACTATTGTAGAATGCTTCTGGTGGTTCTGAAATTTGTAGTCTGACTAGCGTTGGAATAATGTGAGTCGTTGGTTTCATAGGCAGGTGTCACGGGATTTTGTACTGATACAGTGTTATATGTATTTAAGCTTTGGTTAAGATTTTTTTAAATATTCGTTAGAATATGTTTTTCTCATAGGCCAATTTAAACTTGACTATGCGGGCAAAGATAATTTAGACTCCTTAAATGTTCAAAGTAAAATTTACCTTTAAGAGCTCAGACGGTTATCTACGCAGTCTGTTGACATAATTTTGAGCATTAGTTTTTTCGAAATGGAGGGCGGGGGAGACATTTTTGCGAAGAACTGACGAATGCCTTTTGCTCGTTGCAAACGCCATCAAAGTACTACAGGAAGATGCTTCTGGTTGGTTATATAAGACTTGAAAAAGATCATTCAGGCAGAAAAATTTTGCATTGAAATTACTTAAGTATGTTTCATAGCACATAATGTATCAAATGTTTGTGTATCTTCAAGTGGTGTGCAGCGTTTTTTCTTAATACTGGATATTTATTTGTCTTGGGACGGGGTTATGCAGTTTAGGTTGGCTTTGAGCTCACTTTTGTCGCCCAGGCAGGTATTGAATTCACACAGATTTCATTTGCCTTAGCCTCCCGAGTGCTGGGGTTACAGGCATGCGCCACCATGCTCAGCTACTGGATTTGAACCATGCTATTATGCAAACGCTGTACCACTGAGGTGTATTCCTCAGCCTATTGTACACCTTTCATTGCATTTGAACTAATTAGAAGAGTTTAATAGCTTTTCATCTGAACATTTATGTTAGAGTGTGAATATACTGTTACATCTCAGCTAATGATAATTAAAATTTTTAGCAACTAACTGATAATGGTGGTATTATATACCTTTAGAGATAATTGCATATTTCAAATCTCCAATTTGAGCGAATACCAGAAAGATGTTTACCTAGGTAACTACAGTCCCCAAGAAAATGGTGTGTCAAAGGCAGTTACTAAACATATTACAGATCTGAAAGATTCAGACTGAGACTGTGACTTATAGCGTGTATGAAGCCCTAAATTTAATCATCAACACACAAAATTATAACTGTATCCTAAGAATCTTGCGAGCTGGATGTGGTGGTGCATGCGCTTGTAATCCCAGCCTTAAAGAAGCTGAGGCTAGGGCTGGAAGATCATTGCCATGAATTTGAGGCCAGTCTCTACGAAGTAGTGAGTTCAAGGTCAGCCTGGACTACAGTGATACCCTGTCTCAACAACAACAAAAAGAACCTTAAAGACAACTTTGGGGCTCTGCTAGTTTAATTATGAAAATCTTCACACCTACTTACTGTTACGTTTTGGGAGGAGAGTAACAGTAAATGACTATAGTATGCAATAGTAACTGGAAAGCAAAAATGAAGGAAAACTGCACTTTTTTAACGGAGTGTGTAGAAAAGTGGATACGCCTAAAAATGTTATCTCTGAATGTTGGCATTACAAGGATTTGTATTTCCATCCTGATATTCTGAAATTTCATTTCAGGCTGACCTTGAGCTTACTGTGTAGTCTGGGCTGGTTTTGAACTTGCAATGATCCGCCTGCCTCAGCCCTCCCAGTGCTGAGATTACAGGTGTGTCAGTTTACTTTTGTAAGCCTTTGTCCTTATGGCCCATTCTAGTTCAGATTGCAAATAAACCATCCAGGTTCTAAAAGTTGACAACTGGCTTGATATTTGGGGTAGTCAATGTATTTGTTGAATGGTGTGGAAGCGCTGTAACTTGGGAGTATAGTTTTGCCTTTTTATATTATACAAGATCATTCTAAGGCTATGAAGTGGGTATTTTCTTATTGGATCATTAGGCTCAAGAGCACTGATTGTTTAGAGAAAACTTGTATAGGAGTTGGATGTGGTAGCACGTTCCTGTAATCCCAGCACACTCAGCAGTTTGAGAGGTTAAGGCAGTAGGATCACAAGTTCAAACCCACTTTGGGCAATATAGTAACTTAGCAAAGCCTGATCTCAAGGCTCAAAATACAATTAGGTGCAAAGGCATTGGAGGGTTAATCCCCACAACCTAGAGGAGAGTGTAGAAAAAAAAAGAAATGTGAGTAATTTAAAAGTACAGCAGAGATAAAAGGTGATGGATTAAGTATATACTTAATTTGTGTTTTGGGGCCGGGGAGATGGCTCAGTAGAATAAGTGCTTGCCTGGCAAGCTCAAGGGCCTGAGTTCAATCCCCGGTTCCACAAAAAAAAAAAAAAAAAAATTGTGTTTTGTTTTGAGAGACAGCCTTACTCTACATAATTCAGGATGGCTTCAAATTTGTGATACTCCTGCCTTGGCCTACTGGTGTTGGGATTATGGGCAAGCACCATCACATCCAGTTTTAAGGTCCTTTTAAATTAAAGAAAATCTACATGAGTTGTAATGAAATTTTAGGTTTAAAGCTATTCAGAAATTAAAGAATAAAAGATATTTTATACCAATTACTGTCCTGCTTTCCTGAAAACTTAATGTGTCTTTTTTTTTTTTTTTTTTGAAGACGGCATACGAGATGTTGCGGCGTGACTGGAGTTCAGACGTGTGCTCTGCCAATCACGCAGCTTGAGCTTGGGGTCCTAACAGA
>NW_004524745.1:1429622-1458387 GCF_000260255.1 Octodon degus | reverse complement strand
TTTTTTTTTTTTGGGCAGAACTAGGGATTGAACTCAGGCCCTTGCACTTGCCAGGCAAGCGCTTATTCTACTGAGCCATCTCCCCAGCCCACCATGTGTCATTTTTGACATTCTCTTTGTTCTAGAATCCCAGTAACTGGGGTGGGATTCTTCCTGGATAAGAAAAGTAAAGAGATGCTGGGGATGGTGGTGGATACCTATAATCTCAGCACTCCAGGGGCTGAGGCAGGACAATCACTGGGGATTTGAGGCGACTGGGTTGTAGAGTGAGTTTAAGGAAAGCCTGGACTAAGCAATGAGACTGTGTCTCAACTATGGTAGGTGTCTTAATGGGCTGGCAGTAAATGTAATTCAATATTAGGGTCTAAATATGACTGGAATTTTTTATTTGTAGTACCTATTGCTTTCACTTCATAATGATGAATAACTCAGCTTTTAAAAATGATTTGTGTGGGGTTTTTTCCTCCTTTGTGGCTATGATTAGTATATTAAGTATCCCCATGTGTGTAAGTCACTGGAGAGGAATCTATGCCATATGTGCAAAACTGAAATCAATTATTTCAGCATTTAACACATGCATTAGAAGAAGAAACAATATTAGAAATATAAACCAATTATATTTAAAATATTCTTTGAGAAGACTGGAGCCACTTTTATTTCGTTAATGTATTTGCAAGTATTTGTGATTTAATTTAGGGCCCTGTTTGCTAGAGAGTCACTTGACCAGTGAGCCACATCCAGCACCTGGCATCAACCAGTTTTAGTGCTTAACAGCATCTATGCAGGACCTGGCATTCTGGAACGCACTATGAAGGAGTGAGTTTTGCACTTGGGCACCAAAAAAAATGCTCATAGCAGTATTTTTGATAAGAAATTGGAAAGAGCATAACTGTCCATCTAGGATATACATTTGTATATATAAGTATATAATGGCATTGCTACTGCAATGAAAATGTAAGCTTATCTCTTGTATAAAAGGTAGTGAATGCTGCCACCCACCTGCCCACCACTCAAGAGGTTGAGTCAGGATTGCCTTGAGTTCCAGGCCAGCCTGAACTACATAGTGAGAACCTGGGTGTTTGTTTTTGTGGCTGGCTTAGCCACCCTGGGGGCAGAGCTGGTTCAGCATGTGGTATGGGGAATTGAAACACTGCACTGTTTGCCAAAGCGGGCCCTTTAGACTGCTGAGCTATCTCACCAGACCCCATGAAATCCTGTCCTTAAAAAAAAAAACAAAAAAACCAAGATAATATGTTAAGTCAATTTGTATAGAAGTGTATAAATGGAAAATAATATTAGTTGGGGCCAGGGAGATGGCTCAGTAGACCAAGCGCTTGCCTGGCAAGCTCAAGAGCCTGAGTTCAATCCCTGGTTCCGCAAAAAAAAAAAAAGAAAGAAAGAAATAATAATAATATTAGTGATGATAGTGGGAGATGCATTCAGCTCTTTTATTTGTAAAAGGACTGATAAAAGTGATTGGATTCATTTGTACCGCTAGTGATGAGAGGAGTCATGGAACTACAGTACCACATGGGAACATGTTAATGGTAATTTCTGTGAGATATGTAAGACTCAAATTTGAAGAAAGGTACAGTTAAAAAGTTGAATAGAACCCTGAAATGAACCCTGTCGTGTTCATTTACCTCTAAAGTTTTTGTCACCAAAAACCAAATAGTGAATTTTACTTTGTTTTGGGAAAACCAAATTAAAAGCAGTTTATGACAGTGCTTATAATATTATGCTAGACGTGTGTGTGTGTGTGTGTGTGTGTGTGTGTGTGTGTGTTAGGGAAGGATCTACAGGGTGTTCAGGGTCTCACTACTAGATCGGGCTTGTAGTGATCTGCCTGTTTACAACCTCCCAAGAGCTGTGATTACAGGCACACATGCCACCATGGCCAGTTTCATTTGCTGTCTCACTGTGCCCCAGTGGCAGGGCCTGCATGGCAGACTCAAGGATCCCCTGAACCTGCTTGCTCAGCTCTGCTGAGCTATTTGGCAGGCCCACAATTCAAATATTTTTTTTGTAGATAAATTTATTATTAAATCTATCAGTGTTGTGAAGAAAGTATTTTTACTCCTCCCTTACATTCCCCCCCTTTTTTTCTCTGTTTTACATTTTCAAAATTGAACCCAGAGGTTAAGTAATTTGCAGAATGTGGCACAGCTATATTTTAGTACAACCAGGGTTCCCTTCAAGTTATCTAGGATTTAAAAAGCCAGTACATGTGGATTCAAAACAAACATACAAATGAGCTAGGTGTAGTGGTGGTGCACACCTACAATCCCAGCACTGGGGAGGCTTGAAACAGTAGGATATTGTGAGTTCAAGACCAGTCTGGGCTACAAAGTGAGCTCAAGGCCACCCTGAACTATATAGTAAGATTATCTCAAAAAGACCAATAACCCCAAACATACAAAAGGTTTGTGAAAGCCAAGAGTAGAGCTTTAAGTGACTAGAGAGAAAATAATTTCTATTTTATCTGTACTTTCATGATCGGTTTCCTAGGTAGTTTTAGTTTGAGAATACATCCCATCTAACTGAAAGTCACCCAGAAAAGTTTGGGTTTTGTTGTTGTGTTGAACTTTTTTGAAATAGAGTATCACTGTGCAGTTCAGGGTGGCTTTGAACTCCCTTTGTAGCCCAAGCTAGCCTTCAACTCCCAGCAATTCTCTTGCCTTAGCCTCTTGAATGTTGAAATTATAAGGGTGTGCCACCATGCCCAGCAGGAAATCTTTTTTTAAATTTGGGAAGGGAAACATAGATATTCCAGCTCTGAGTGGGAATTTCTTTTAATTAATGTAAAATGTTCTGTCTTCTCAGCTGCTGAAGGCACTCTGCAACTGCCTTACCTTTCATTAGCCTAAGGGTCCAGAAGTGGACTAGAATTTGAATTCAGGATTTTCAGATTGAGCAGTAGTCTCTTAAGCCTTTCTATTTTATCATGCTTTATCTTTCCTACTGTGTTGTGGCACTACTCTGCTTTTTATAAAACAGGGAGGGAAGAGCCTGGAGACTATCCTTTGGGGTGTACTATTTAAATGAGGTAATTTTATTAAAAGAAAATTAGGTAACTCAGTGTATGTCATCCTGAGAGGAGATGGTACTGAAGGCACTGAAGAACAATATAAGATTTTAAAGTGACTCATTAGAAAAATACTGTAGTTCCTCAGATATAGTTTAAAAAGTAAATACTTGCTGTAAAATATATTGAGAGCTGAGGGTATCTATCAGTAGTAGAGCATTTACCTAACATGTCCCAGCCCTTGCATTCAATCCTCAAAACTCCTAAATAAGAAAGATCTAATGAAGTAAATTAATATTTTTAAAATAGGTAATACTTTTAACCCTTTTAAAGTGGATATTAAGGGCCAGTTAAATAGTGCAGTGGATTAAGGCACCTTCAAGCAGGTGCAGGGGCCAGGAGTTCTATCCCTGGGCCTGCTATGCCAGCCCCGCCCCTGGGACGTGCTGAAACAGCAATTGAGACTGGGTATGGGGGCGCACACCTGTAATCCCAGCACTTGGGAGGCTGTAAACAGGCATATCACTATGAGTCTGATCTAGTAGTGAGACTCTAAACACCCTGTAGACCCTTCTCTAAAATAAAAAAAAGAATATTAATTATTGATAAGTTCTTAAAGGGATATTGCATAAGATTTTGTGAGTGAAAAAAATTGAATTAACCAGGACTTATATGTACACCAGTATTAGCACTGGGGATGTGGAAATAGGAAGGGCATGTTTGAAGCCAGCCTGGGCTACATAACATGTGACCTTGTCTGAAAAGAAGAAAGCAAGCAAATAAAACCCATGAAAGAATAATTAAGGTAGCCCTGTTTGTTTTATTTATTTTAATGTATTTAGTATAGGGTTTATGGGGTCTCATTATCCTGTTTTCAGCCTCCTAAGTGCTAGGATTACAGGTGCCATGCCCAGGCTCAGTCTCAGCATGTCCCTGGGGCTGGGGCCAGGGCCAGCACAGCATGCCTGAGAATGGATTGAGCAGACACTTTAGTCTGCTGGACTATTTGGCCAGCCCTGCCCTTCAGCTTTAAGTGAAACGTTTCTTTAACCCATACGTTGGGATAGTTGTTTAGATGTTGAATGTGAAGTTTGTTTTTAGGTTCATTTAAATTTTTATCATAAAGTAAGTTTAAATCCCAAGTTATTTGAAGTTACCTATAATGGTGACTTTTTTGTTTTTATATGGGGGATTGAACTTGGGACTTTGCACTTGCCAGGTAGGCGCTTATGCTACTGAGCTATTTCCCAGCCTAAAGATGAAGGGTGGTGTTGTTTGTTTTTAAGTAAACTTCAATTTTTTTTTTAATTGTACTTGTTTTATTTTATTTTATTTTTCTGGCCAGCTCAGCCCACCCTGGGAGTGGGGCTGGCATGGCATGTGGTGCCAGGGATCAAACCGCAGTCTCTGGGCTTGCCTAAGCAGTGACTGCGGGTCACTTAGCTATCCCACTGGCCCGTTTTGTTTTTAATAGAGGTTAAGAGCCAAATAGCTTTATTGAAGTAAAGAAAAGAAAGCTTCTGTCCAACAGAGGGACAGAAAGGGACTGGAGTAGGTTTCCCTTAAAGATGAGTTTTAAGACCATTTGTTAGTAATTTAATTATATTGTAGCAGACTGCATACTACTGACTCCTGTCCCTGCAACTCTGTAACATGAAGTGAAAATTACACACAATGTGGATAGGTGGTTGGGTGGGGGCAGTTGGTGTGTATAGGATTGATGGGTAAATTGGTGTTTTTGTTGTTTGAGACAGGCCTGGCTACCTAATCTAGGCTATTCTGAAACTTTTTTCAACCTTCTGCCTCAGCCTCCCAAGTTCTGGGATTACAGACATGGTCACTACACCTGGCTGAATATGTTATATTTTGAATGTTAATTTTTATTTTCTGAGACAAGGTGTCACTACATACTCCAGGCTGGCCTTGAACTATGTAACCAGGGCTGGCCTTGAATTTGCAGCTGTCCCCCTGCCTCAGCCTCCCAAGTGTTGGGATTACAGGCAACATTGTATATTTAGATTAGTTCTTTCAAATGGATTATTTTCAAAATGAATTAACCTCTATTGCACTTTACTATGAGAAAGCAGTTACAGGGGAAGACACTTTGAAAAGCTAATTTTTTGCAAATGTTTAGTAATGTAAATGTTTTTGTTGTGCCAACTACAAAGTGGTTTGTATATGCCATGTGATCCATGTCTTCCAATCCCAGCTACTTTGTAAGACTGAAGCAGTAGTGTCACTAGTTTGAGGTAAGCCTGGGCAGTGTAGTAAGATCTATGCTAGATGGTACAACTCAGTTCAGTCCACCAGTACAAAAGGGAGTAAGAGAAAACAACCTAGATTCAGCATTGATCAGAGTTTTTTCTACATAATTATATCATGTCGAATTTCTTTGTTTCTTTTTTATAATAAAAGTATTTTTGAGAATTTGGTTTATTTTTAATAGGAAATCCAAGTTGGTTTCTTTTCAGTAATACTAGAATGTTCTTGTTGAAATTCAGTATATCTTAAAAATATTAATATTCTCATGAAATTAAACTTTGTCAGGGGTTTACATTGTCTTGCCACTTTTCTGAGTTTTTCTGACATCCATTTTCTGTTTTGTCTTAAGATTGTCATCTCTTACCTTCTCTTAACTTTTCCAGATCCACTGTTTTCATATAATGTGCCAAAAATAAAATTGAATTTTATAATTTAACCATATTACCTTATTAATTTTTTATGCATTATCAAAATGCCATTATTTTTCTGAGGGAAGTTTTTCAGAAGACTAGCTTTTCAAAAACAAAATGCTTTGACTGTACCATAAAGATCAAAGCTGCAATTAAACCTAATACAGAAAAAACTTTTATCTTGAAAACTCCTCAGCATACTGATTTTTTTAAATACACATGAAAATTTAGAACCCTGTCAATACCAGTGGACATGGTATCTCAATTGCTGTTTTGACATTTTAAAGACATATCAAATAAATTTTCATCCAAAGTTCACTCACTCTTATCTTTACTCTTTAATTAGTTTACATAGTGGATCTTGTCCAGAAGTAGTTTCTTTGGTGTCTTCTCAAATTCATCTTTCTTGGTGTGCAAAAACATCTGTTACTCAGCCACCTTTGATAGCATTTCTGTGTCTTTATTACATCTATTTTTAAAAAATCTGATCTAAGTCTTTCTTGCCTGTAACTTTATTTTATACCTCCTCTACCACTGTATTTTGTCCAATATATCTTTGCTTTGATCTATCATTGATTGAATTGTTCCCATAGTAGACTTGTAACTATTGGATATTGTCTAGTTTTTTGTGTAATAAAGTTTAAAATATTAACTTCCACAGCTTAAGTATATATGGTTGCTCAAAGCTTAATAAGCAGTTAACAGAATTCTGTAGCAAATAGTATGAGATTTATCTCGTCTGTGTGTTAAAAGGTGTCTTGCTGAGAATTTATTACATCTTTTAATATGAGAATCATGTGCAAATAGTTTATAAATTCTTCAACAGTTTTTAAGATGTTATGATTTATGAAAGAAAATAAAAAATTTCATCTAGGTATATATCTTAGAGGATAATCAGAATTAAAATTTTTCAGGTGATTGGGCTGTTCTTGTGAAAGGTCAGAAATCTATGTAACCAAGAACTCACTTTCATTTTTTACCTATTTTGAGCTCTAGGGGTGCTACAATAATCCTAAGTGTTAAATGAGTGCTGATAGATGCAAATTTGGGGGTATTTCCCTTCTTTAAATCACACCTTATATTTCTTATATTGTTTTTTCCCCTTAGATTTCCTGTTTCTATGCTGGCCAAAGTTGGTTCTCCTTACCTTATAAGAATAGATGTGAAATAACTGCCTGTTGTAGGTCAATAAGAAGGCAATTAGTGATATGGCTTAAATTTGTGCTGAAATCCTTAAAACTAGGAAATACTTACTCTTACATCTGTCTTCACCTCAAATTGATTTTATTGTATTATGGTCTCAACTATTATTTGGTCTTAGATCTTGTATTAGGTACTTGACCCCCTAAACTTCGTTTACTTGTGATTTTACTTGGTCCTTTCTGATAGTGATAGTAGGTCTCGTTTTCTAAAGCAGAATACAACTGATTCATCTTTTGACTTGCTGACCTTGTTTTTTTTATTACTGCTTTTTTTTTTGTTTTTGTTTTTTTTTTTTTAAGTCTTCTGGAACTTAAGCATCATGCTATAGGGTGTATTTTTATTCTTACAGAAGAGACCCATCTGTGTTTTCACTAAAATTTTGATGTACTCAGACATCTATTCCTTCAGTTTGTGTTTTTAAAACTCAGTATGAAATTCCCTTTAACAGTTAAATTTTAGCATGAAAAAGCACTTTTTAAGTATATGCAGGCTCTGCATACATCTGGAATCTGTTTAAGATATGTAATAAATTTCTTGTAAGTTTGAGATCTTAAATGGTTTTTTAATCAACATGATGCGTAAGTTTTTTTTTCTTAAAAAACGGCATCTACTTAAAGGGATTTATGACTAAAACTGCTTATTTTTCTACAGAGTTGTCTGCTGGTTCTCAGCTTGAAGAAGATTCTACAGTCCTTATTGATCCTTTTTCTTGGCGTTACCATTTTTGAAGCAAAGTTAACCTAGCTTTCTAGTTTGAGCTTTCTTTTTGGCCATCTTTTAAATTTTTTTTTTCAAAAAATCTATAAAATAGACAAGCGATAGTTCTACAATGTCCAAGTCATTCCAGCAGTCATCTCTCGGTAGGGACTCACAGGGTCATGGGCGTGACCTGTCTGCAGCAGGAATAGGCCTTCTTGCTGCTGCTACCCAGTCTTTAAGTATGCCAGCATCTCTTGGAAGGATGAACCAGGGTACTGCACGCCTTGCTAGCTTAATGAATCTTGGAATGAGTTCTTCATTGAATCAACAAGGAGCTCATAGTGCACTGTCTTCTGCTAGTACTTCTTCCCATAATTTGCAGTCTATATTTAACATTGGAAGTAGAGGTCCACTCCCTTTGTCTTCTCAACACCGTGGAGACACAGACCAGGCCAGTAACATTTTGGCCAGCTTTGGTCTGTCTGCTAGAGACTTAGATGAACTGAGTCGTTATCCAGAGGACAAGATTACTCCTGAGAATTTGCCCCAAATCCTTCTGCAGCTTAAAAGGAGGAGAACTGAAGAAGGCCCTACATTGAGTTATGGTAGAGATGGCAGATCTGCTACGCGAGAGCCACCATACAGAGTACCTAGGGATGATTGGGAAGAAAAAAGGCACTTTAGAAGAGATAGTTTTGATGATCGTGGTCCTAGTCTCAACCCAGTGCTTGATTATGACCATGGAAGTCGTTCTCAAGAATCTGGTTATTATGACAGAATGGATTATGAAGATGACAGATTAAGAGATGGAGAAAGGTGTAGGGATGACTCTTTTTTTGGTGAGACCTCGCATAACTATCATAAATTTGACAGTGAGTATGAGAGAATGGGACGTGGTCCTGGTCCCTTACAAGAGAGATCTCTCTTTGAGAAAAAGAGGGGCGCTCCTCCAAGTAGCAATATTGAAGACTTCCATGGACTCTTACCGAAGGGTTATCCCCATCTGTGCTCTATATGTGATTTGCCAGTTCATTCTAATAAGGTGAGTTAATGCAACAGATGCTTCTAATTTCTTTTACATTGTAGTGCCTATTCTGTATTTACCTATATCTTTTACTCTGATTCTGTAGTCTGATGACACTGAGTTGATCGAGAATTTTTATACTTTTGAGAACGCTTACTTTATTTGGAAAGGTAATTGTTTTTGAGCATTTTAAACCAGGGCTTTACATTAATGCAATCTGCCTAGATTACTTCTGGCCACAAAGCTGTCATCCACTGGGATTATCTTGTTGGTTTTTGGCATCAATATATTCTTCTTAATATTTAAGCAGGTTTTTTTGTCTGCTTTGTCGAATTGTTGTATTTTTTTCTGCAGTCAATGTACTCTGCCATTTAGGATACTAGATTTCAGCTTTCCATCTGTCTTGATTGCTGATTTGTATGTAGTAAAGATGTATTCTTGAACAATTCTCTTTTTTTCCTTATCCATGGCTATAGGGAAAGAGTTAATGTAGAGCCCTGGTGTTTGTTTCAGTATGTTTCATATTTTAGATTAGTTCATTCTTCCTTTTTTAATTTCCCTTTAACACAAAGTCTCATACAACTGAAATTTTTCATCATTTTTTTTCTCCTTTTCCACAACTTTCTTAAACATACTTCAAAGCTCACTTTTTATTATTATCCCATATTGCATCTGTCCCTTTTAGAGACTTGGATAAATCAGCTGCTACAGTATCCTGCTCTGTGATCCTCATAAACAAATCTTTTTCTGACTTAGGCTTAGTAGACTTCTGGTATAGTCATTTGGAAAAAAAAATCTAATTCTCCTTTTTCTTAATTATACATCTGGCAAAATGAGAACTTTTGCAAAACGCCCTTTTAAGTATGTTGTCCTTTCTCTTTCAACTTTTTCAGTGTTACTCATTCTCAAGGGGTGTTTTTTTCCAAACTATATTGTAGTTGACTTAAAGTCAACATTAAAACACCCCCGCTAGCTTGTTCTATAATCTGTGACCATCCATTTTTCCCGATGTGCTATATAGTTATCTACTTAATAAGTTGTTTCCATGAAATTGATTTGATGGTTACTGTTACAGGGTTTTTCTTTACAGTAACATCTCTAAGGGTCATTTTCTTTTCATATCTATTACTTTGAAATGTATTTTTTAGTATTGATTTTTGAGTAAAGAATTACCAATCACTCCCTTCCCTATGTTTAGATCTCAGCATTTTTGTCTTTTAATCTTTAATCCATGTCAAAGTAAGTTAGTATAAATGTTAAATTTAGGTTCATACGATTTGTTTTTATTGACAAAATAGAACTGTAGGCTGAAAAGTCAGCAAATTTTTATTTGGTATGTGGTCTTACTGTTCTTTTCCAAATTGTTGGATACAGTAAACATAGGGAGTTTGTTCTTGCTTTGTACTAAACTTCAAGGTTTAGATCTAGTGTGAATTAACCTAATTGAAAAGGCCCGTTAAGCTTTGACTCTATGGTTACTTCTTGCCCATTTACAAAGAAACAGCACAAATGGTACTATTAGAGTAATACTTTCAGTAGAGATTTCTAAATTTTAAGGAAAATAGTGTCTCGAAATGATGTTAAGGATCCTAAAATCTTTTGCTACTGGAGCTATAAAAGCTGTTAGGACATCATAAACAAAAGAGCCTGAGAGGTTTTTTCAGATACAAATTTCTGTTCTTAGCCAGGTGTGGTGGCGCACACTTGTAATCCCAGCACGTGGGAGGCTGAGGTAGGAGGTCTCCAGCTCAAGGTCAGCCTGGACTACATAATGAGGCACTGTCTCAAAAAAAAAAGTATATATATATATATGTAATTTTCTCTTTTAAAGTTTGCTACTTTTCTAGATTTTAAAGAAAGTAATTTAAATGGGTCTAAATTTAAGGTGTAGTTATTTGATGAACTTTAGATTGAAAAGTAAGATACCCTACCCTCGTGCAAGAGGTACTTTTTAGTCTGTAAAATATGCTTAAGTTCTGCCTACCTAGTCTGTGGTATTTTGCTAAAATGCTGAATATATCTAAGAAGTATTTTAGAAGACTTTCTAAAAAAAATTTGATTTACAAAACTTATATTTATAAATTGGCTCAGTTAGAAGTTTGAACGTGGATTCTCTTAAATGTTTGGTTGCCTTAATTTCTGTGTATGTGCATCATTGAAAAAACACATTAGCAGTAGACACTTGATTTCATAACTGATACAAAAATGACTTTAGGTAATATATTCTTCTGATGGAAATAACGAATGAAAGATTTTAAACATTCAATCCTGCTCTCTGGTATTGCTGCATAACTTGGAAAATCTGTTACTTTCATTTAGTGATGTTAAATAGCTTATATGATCAAACTTATGTTCTTAACATGAAATAAATTTAGGTGAAAAACATCTAATGGTTATCATGAAGAGTCCTTATTTTTTATATTGTTAGGTGACTTAAGTGATGGCCTTGCTTTTATTTATTTCTAGGTTTTTTTAGGATAGCAAGGTGCTTTTCTACACTATCTCCAATTTCCTTCCAGTTTCTTTCACTTAAATACAAGTGCCCACTATATCTCTCCTCTCTGCTATCTTGTCACTTAAGATACTTCCTTTTCGTATGACTAAAAGCCCTTATACTATTCTTTACTCTGCCATTCTGAAAATGCTTCCCAGATGATTCTTCATATAATTTCAAATATCTTATTAGCAACATCAAAGTAAACATAGTTTTCCTATAGAAACATCTGAATTTAAAAAGTGAATTCTTGGGGCATAGGTAGGTAGGTAGGTAGGTAGATGTCTAGCTAGCTCAGTGACATGGTGCCTTCCTGGCAAGCATGGGATTGTGAGTTTGCTTCCTGGCACCAAAAAAATAAAGTACATCTTTATTATTAATAATCTCAATCAAGTAGTAATTGCCTCAGTGTAGAATATGGGGGCATACAGATTTTTTTCAAAGCTCTTGCTTTTGACTTAAAAAACAAATAGAAGATCGGTACATTACTACAGTTTAGTATGGGTGGGCTTCCAAGGTACACGATTGATTTTATGACCCTTTTCAACACTTTGAAGACAACACTTTCACTGTAAAGTTTAAACCTTTAAAAAACATGGGGATTGAATGTAGTTTATTTTCAGCTATGTATCTTTTTGCCAACTCCTAAGAATTAGATGCATTACGAATATTTATTCTTCTAAAATATAGCTTATTAAAGATTTTTCATAAAATCTGAAAACTTTTAGTTCAGAAAATTTAATTCTTTTGTTTTTTGTTTTGTTTGCAGTATGGGGATCGTTTGCCTAGCAGATGCTTAAGCCACAGAGCTATCTCCCCAGACTCCCTCTAGAATTTAGGCTATACTGTAGACTCTTGCTTATACTGTAGACTTTTTTTCTTTTTCTTGTGGCTGGCATGGCATGTGGTGCCAGGAATCGAACCATGGTCCTTAAGTTTGGCTAAGCAGGCACTTTAGTCCACTGAGCTATTGTGCCCTTGCCAGTCCCATACTGTAGACATTTTAAAAGTGGCTTCCAACAAGTAATTGGTCTGTTGCTGTGCAGAGAAACTATGTATTCCAAATACCTGATTGCAGTGCCAACAAGAATTCCCACCCTCCACCCCCTTTTTGGTATTCAGAATCAAACTCAAGACCTCAGGCTTGCCAGGCAGGCGCTGTGCCACTGAGCTATATCCCTGCTCCCACACCGTAATTATTTTTAGGAAAATCTAGTTTTGAGAAACAGGAATGAGTAGTAATTGATAACTCCTTATGTTCTAAGTACCATTTTGTTGGAATGTATTTACCAACTTGTTCTTTGTAGGGTTTTAGTTCTGCTCTAATTTTTAGAAATTAGAATCCCATTTTATAAAATACCATTCTAAAGCTTAACATATCTTGTCACTTGCCATATTTTGTTCAGCTATAACCTCCCTAGTGCCACCTTTTAAGAGAAATACCTTGCCTATTCCAGCTATAATTGTATTAGATATAATGAGTATCACAGAAAGTGTCTGAATTCATAAAAATTTATGAAACTTCAGTAGTGTAAAACAAGTTGTAAAATACAGATAGTCAACTTTATTTCTTTCTGGAGCACTTGACGTGCCTGGTAATGTTCTGAAAAACAGTTTACCTTTATTCACATGTTTTCCACAAGAACCCTTTGAGGGCCAGGGAGATGGCTCAGTAGGATAAGCGCTTGACTGACAAACACAAGGATCTGAGTTCAATCCCCGGTTCCGAAAAAAAAAAAATAATAATAATAATAAATAAATAAAAATTTAAAAAAGAACCCTTTGAGGGGCTGGTGAGATGGCTCAGTGGTCTAAAGCACCTACTTAGGGCTGGAGAGATGGCTCAGTGGTCTAAAGCACCTACTTGGAACAAGCTTGGCAAAGCACAGGGACCGCGGTTCGATCCCCCAGCACCACATGCCAGCCAGCCCTGCCCCCTGGTGGGCTGAGCTGGCCACACACACACACACAATAAAAATAAATGTAATAAATAAAAAAATAATAAAAAAAAATAAAGCACCTACTTAGAACAAGCTTAGCAAAGCACAGGGACCACGGTTCAATCTTCCAGCACCACATGCCTGCCAGCCCCACCCCCTGGTGGGCTGAGCTGGACACACACACACATAAAAAATTTTTTAAAAAGAACCCTTTGAGAACATTTCTACATTAATTTAAATAACTTGAACAAAGGAGTCATATCTAGTTATACTCAATTTAGGAATGGAACCTCAACGGTTGACAACAGAGCCCACTTCTTTTTTAGCTATTCGTGTAAGGGTTTTCCCCTAAAGAAGGGAAAATATTTGAATAAAATAAAAATATAATTCTTCCAAACTTAAACACAAAGGAGCAAATATTGGCAAAATGTAATGTTTCTCTCAAATTTGGAAACTGGCATTCCCTAAATTTGTTACTATAGGTCAGGGAAGAATAGCACCGCACCGCACCGCACCCCCCCCCCCCCCCCGTGATACCAGGAATCTAACTCAGGCCAGGCAGATGCTTCCACCACTGAGCTATATCCCCAGCCCCCAAGAATAGCAACTTACTCCTTCAATAAATGAGTATTTTCTAGATGAAGCCAATTCTTACTAAGTCATGTTAGCTTTTTATAGCAATGCAAATTATAGTTCATTTCTCTCAAAATTAGTAGGTAATATGCTTATGTTGGGCCTGAAAGGCTGGATGAAATTAAAGATTTTTATTATGATTAACTTCACACCAGTTTTTCTAGAAAAGTAGTTACAAGTTTTATATTTTATTATTTTAGTAGATACAAACTTGATAGTTTATCATTCATACTTATAGCATTTCTAGTACAAGATAATGAATACTTAAGTTTGATCGATAGCAGTTTGTTATGTTTAACTGATGTCAAGGTCAGTTACTGTTCTTAATCTTTATTAATACTGTGCTGTTATCTTTTTCTTATCACATCTCTTAAGTATGCTGACCAAGTTAATCCAGTTTTTCCAAGAATGTGCATAGCGTATTTGAGGGCAGGATCAAGCATCAGACACAGAAAAATGGTTTTATATTAAATAAGTGTAATTTAATGAATGGACAGTTTGTATAGCCTACAATACTGTACAAGCATTAACATCCTAGAATTTGAATGGTTCAGATGAAAATATCATAGTTATATTTTGTTAATTCTACTAATTTACTTTGCTGCAGGAGTGGAGTCAACATATCAATGGAGCAAGTCACAGTCGTCGATGCCAGCTTCTTCTTGAAATGTAGGAGTTTGAAATACCTTTAAAGCATCCTTACCATGAATCAGAAACAGCCATTATTGGTTTTTGGGAGTTCATTTTTTACTTGTAATATTATAGTGTTATCACTAGTTACTACTACGTGGGCAATATTACCGATAACATTTCTAGGCCTATAATCCTATATTCAATATTAGATAAATCAATACTGATATTGTATCTTATTTCTGGGTTAAATATACATTGGCTTTTTTATAAAATGAAGAAATTCTAAGACAATAAAAGACCTTTAGAATAGATTCATGTTTTTAATGTTAATACATGCTCTAAAACAAAAGATACTAGAGGGTAATTAAAAGTTACTAAATATCAAGCAGAATTCACATGTCCATTTTTTATTTTTCACATACATTGGTTCTGAATTTAAGCTGCTGCAGTGAAATGGAGTACATAATTTGCCTAAGGCAGCTACATATGATGGCACACATCTATAATCTGAGCTCTTTGCTAACTTAAGAGGATGGCCACAAGTTTGAGGCCAAACTGGGCTATACACTGAATTTGAGGCTAATCTGAACTACATAGCTACACTGGAGTTGAAATTTTCTATATGCCTAACTCATTTAAGGCAATCCTTTGTAGTGCCGCAACTTAACTGTACTCTTGATATTTAATACTGGGGGGAAGAACTTGTGATCTCTTATTTCCCTATATAACCCTCATCATTTGTTGTGTAATACTTTTTCACCTTTTAATTTAACAAGTACAGGAAAAATTTAACTTTAGCCTATATCACCTACATTGCAAGCAGTACATGGCAAGTTTATACTCAAGTCATTTGTACTACTGTGAAGATTTGTAATTTTTCCTTTGAGATACGTATGTTATAATTAAAACTGATGTTTCTGGTGCTTAAGACTCTCAGATAAGTTTACTAATAGATGATCTCTACTTTAGAGGCCAAACAAGGCTATTTTGTGACAAGGACAGTTTTATTTTAAAGTTAATTTTCTGGTCTTTTTAAAGCTACCCAGAATGGAATCCTGACAATGATACAGGACACACAATGTAAGTTAAATTTTTTTAAGCTATTGTTTATAAAGAAGATCAATGTAAGGAATCTTGTTTCTAAGTTTCAATATTTCATATTTTCAGAATTTCTGCACAGAGATTGATAAAAATCACTATAGTTGAGGGCTTTTCAGGAAATACTTCAAGTAATGATTTTATTACTTTTTTTCCCGTAGTTATTCCATTTCTAAGTGCTTTCAAAAGTTGATCAAAGAGGGGCTGGGGAAATAGCTCAGTAGAATAAGCGCTTCCCTGGCAAGCGCAAGGGCCTGAGTTCAATCCCTGGTTCCGCAAAAAAAAAAAATTGATCGAAGATACAAGGGGTGCTTTAAACAGTAAGTCTTAACATTTATTGGACCTCTTGTGTTTCATATTTTATTTCTTCATATTACTAGGGGTGATCCATTCATGTTGCAGCAATCTACAAACCCAGCACCAGGAATTCTGGGACCACCACCTCCATCATTTCATCTTGGTGGACCAGCAGTGGGACCAAGAGGAAATCTGGGTGATTATATAATATTTATATTATCTTTCTTTGAAACCTTCTTAAAAGTGGAATGCAGTGATTATAGGCATAAGAAAGCATGTTTTTGTTTTTGTTTTTTGGCGGAACCAGGGATTGAACTCAGGTCCTTGCGCTTGCCAGGCAAGTGCTTGTTCCACTGAACTATCTCCCCGGCTCCAGAAGACCATGTTTGTAGTGTGGTTCTATGCCCCCTAGCCTTGGTTTGTGTTTTGTGGTGCTGGAGTCATATTCAGGACCTCCTGCATGTGGGGCAATTGCTCTATCACTAAGTTGTACATCAGAGCTGGAGTTTGTTTTTAAAGAAGTCTATTTTAAAGTCCATTTACTTTATATGTTTTTCCCCCCATAAAGGTGCTGGAAATGGGAACCTGCAAGGACCAAGACACATGCAGAAAGGCAGAGTGGTCAGTAGTACAGCTATTGCTTTTATTGTATTTGTTATGTGAACGTGATTTAACTTTACTAGTTGTGTATCAGTCTTCACAGATCACAGTGTTACACTTTGAAAGTCATAGGTTTTTATATTACTGATAACAGTTTAGACTTTATATATGCCAATAATTACACTTTTTTTTTTTTTTTTTTTTTTTTTTTTTAGTACCAGGGATTGAACTCAGGGACTTGCGCTTAATAGGCAAGCGCTTATTCTACTGAGCTAACTCCCTGGCCTGCCAATAGTCATAGATAATCTCACCTTGATACAGCATATTAGGATTTCTGTTACCTAGTTATGCACACAGTACTTAAAAAAATCAGTGCAGTCAGGCAATTTTGTGAAACATTAATTTGAGTTTTGGCAGAAAGTATTCAGTGACACTTCATTTGCTGTGGTTTTAAATTGTTATTTTAAATAATTTTTCTTTTTCCCACAATGGATAGGAGACTAGCCGAGTTGTTCACATCATGGATTTTCAGCGAGGGAAAAACTTGAGATACCAATTGCTACAGCTGGTGGAACCATTTGGAGTTATTTCAAATCATCTGATTCTAAATAAAATTAATGAGGTATGAGTTTGGAAATAAGCATATTTTTATATTAGTACTGTATTTTCCAAAGAAATTAAGTGAATTCTTAATTAGAAAAGAAACTGTAATCCACACTAATTTGGACTGCAAGGAAAAAACCACTAGTTTAACTAAGTCAGTGTCTAATACTAATGAATTACTAGTATCTCTATAAACTAGGAATCTCCAGTAGTAATTGTCATTACTATACTACTGAAGGGCATTATAAGAGGAAAATTCTTTGGAAAGCCATATCAGACTTACATCAAAATAGGACTGGCAAGATAGCACAGTGGACTAAGCTCATGCTTTGGCAAGCAGGGGGACCAGGGTTTGATCCCTGGTCCCACATGCTGTGCCAGTCCCACTCCTGGGGTGCACTGAGCTGGCGACGTTCCAAGTCCAGGTGTGGTTGCATATGCCTGTAATCCCAGCATTGAGGAGGCTGAAAACAGGAGGATCACCACGAGTCCATTCTGCTCAGTGAGAGCCTGTACCAAATACATAAGCTGAAGGAAGAAAAAAAAAAAGACCAAATCATTTTATTTTCACTATAATAGGCATAATAATTGATATTTTAGTAACCTGGATATAATTTCGTGTGTGTGTGTGTGTGTGTGTGTGTGTGTGTGTGTGTGTAACTGGGGATTGAACTCAGACCTTTGCACTTGCCAGTGAAGCGCTTATTCTACTGAGCCATCTCCCTGGCCCCAACCTGGATATAATTTGAAGTGACTTTTTCTCAGCACTAAGGATTGAACTCAGAGCACACTCCCAGCCATTTGTAATATTCAGACCATCTTGCTAGATTGCCTACTTTGAGCTTGAATTTGTTTTCCACTTAATCCAGCTGCCTCCGTATCTGGTATTAGACCTTTTTAGTTTTTGTAAGATAGCAAGTTGACGGCTCTGATCCTTTGCTTATCCGTTACTGAAAATGCTTCCAATTCAATTAAATATTATTGAGAACTGTGTGTGTTTTCAATGAATATTTTATATAATTTCAGGCATTTATTGAAATGGCTACTACAGAAGATGCTCAGGCTGCAGTGGATTATTACACAACTACGCCAGCATTAGTATTTGGCAAGCCAGTGAGAGTTCATTTATCCCAGAAGTATAAAAGAATAAAGGTAGTTTAATCTCCTTCCTGAGTTATTTAGAACCTCTCCATTTATTACCTCATTTTTATGTTTACTTCGTTAATTTAAAATTGTGGACAAAAATTGGGGTATTTTTAACTATTGGTTAATGATTGTAGTACACCTTTCTAACATTTATTTGACTTACCATATTTCTTCCTTCATTACAGAAACCTGAAGGAAAGCCAGATCAAAAATTTGATCAAAAACAAGAACTTGGACGTGTGATACATCTCAGCAATTTACCGCATTCTGGCTACTCTGATAGTGCTGTCCTCAAGCTTGCTGAGCCTTATGGAAAAATAAAGAATTATATATTGATGAGAATGAAAAGTCAGGTAATACACAGAGAGGTGTTCTCCTTTCACTACTAGAGCTTCAACCCCATATCTTCCCACATGATAGGCGAGTGCTCTGGCAGTGAAGTACATCTTCCCCCTGACTGAGGGTTTTGCAAAAAGATTGTTTCTCAAAATACTTAAGATATTTCACTTATCTGGCAGTATAGCTGAGTGGTAGCTATGTATTTGTATGTGTGAGGTTCCAGCACTAAAAATATGTGTCCCTGCATTCAAGATGCTGAGGCAGAAAAAACTCCATAAGTTCAAGGCTACCCTGGACTACATAACGAGATCTTGTATTTTTTTAAAAGTGTTATCAAAATATCTTGTTAATGATAAAAACAGGAAAGAATTTGCTTAATTTTAAAGATTTGTTTTCTTAACCATACAATGATGAATGCTGACTTTTTTCTTTTTAAGTGACAATAGCTAGTCATGGTGAAACATTGAATAAATTCTGGAAATACAAAGTAGAAAATAAAAGTTTTAGCCAAGGATGGTAGCATACACCTATAGTCCCTGTATGTACTTGGTAGGCTGAGTGGCAAAAGGATATCTTTGAGTTCAAGTCCTGTCTCAAACAAAAGAAAGGACTGACTTTTCTTTTCCTAGCTGGTAACACTGTTTCTACTATTTACTTCCAAAGATTTTTGTGGTACTGGGGATTGAATTTAGGAACTTATACTTCCAGCCAAGCACTTACCCTACTGAGCTGTCTCCACAGCCCTCCAAAGATTGTTTTATGCTTTTTCTCAGTGCAATTGTTTTGAAACATTTAATTCTTAATTAGTATTTAATTTTCTGAATATTGCTTAATCTTAATTTTTGTTCTATAATTTATACTATATCTTTGACTTACAATTTATTTAAAAGACGTATGATATCTTCTAGTATTAGAAACTTTAAAAAGTATATTTCCATTTTCTGTTGACTTTATATTACTTCTTCCCTGTCTTTTATACACACATATGCACACATATATGGAAAAAAAAATACGTGTATAACCCAACATAAGATTGGTACTGTTTCATAGAAATCTGCAATGACCTTTAAATAAGGGTTCATCTAATATATCTTTTATATAGTCCTGCATAACTATCATATTGAGAACTCTCTATTGTTCATCCAGGAGCATACTGCAACTTCTCTTGCCTTTTGAATTATGCTCTTTGTTATTTCCTATATGCTACTTCTGGAGGTATTAAAATATTTCAAGATTGTAAAAAAAAAAAAAAAAGATCATTTTAGGTAAATATAGACACCCTTATTTTCCTCAGCTGCTATTATGCATTTCACTGAGTTAACTAGCATATACATGGATTAGATGGATGATTATAGAGTTGGTTATAATTTTAGCTCCAGTATTAGTCTGGCTGTGCATTGTGCAGCATTTGAATTTTTACATTTTTATGTGTACCTAGTTGCAAGATAAATTTTCAAACTTGAAATTACAAATCCTGATACATATTTTTTTGTTGTTGTTGTTTTTTAATGTATTTGGTACAGGGTTTCACTACACAGTAGCTCGGACTCATAGTGATCCTCCTATTTTCAGCCTCCCTAGCTCTAAGATTGTAGGCATGTACTACCACGCCCAGATTCTGTTGCCAGCTGGGGAAGGGCAGCACAGCATGTGGTGCCAGGGGTCAAACCTTGTCCCTTTCCTATATAGGAAAGCACATACCCTGGTGCGTTCCTAGATAGGTGCTTAATCCGCTGAGGTATCTCACTGGCCCCCACCTGTCATCTTTGATGTTGCCAAGTATTTTGCAAATAGACATCCATATAAATCCTAAGTTGTTTCATGAACATTGGATAATTAGAGATTTGTCAGATTGCATTTATTGGCAGAAATAAGTTGCCTCGTACTTGTATTTTTATTTTTAAAATTTCGGAGGACTATTGAGTAGTGAGACCCGGTTCACTCCCCAGCAAGAAGAATCATTGAGGAGAGCACTTGCACAGTATGTGTATGTGTCCTCATTTCCATTAACACTAGAAATTAAAACGCTGTGAGCATTCTAGGAAAGCACTTTGCCACTGAGCTGTTACAGTATCTCCCTTTTTACTTTTTATTGTTATACAAGGTCTCACTAAATGGGCCAGGCTGATCTTGAACTTGGGCTCTTTCAGCCTTAGCCTTCAAAGAAACAGGGATTACAATCATGTGACATCACATCCAGCTTCTTCTAATGTTTGCCATATATGTTATAGTTTGACATTCTGAATTTTCATTTTCCATAGTTTCCTGTGTGTGGTGGGTTTTTTTTTTGTTTCGTTTTGTTTTTTGGTCAGACAGGGTCTCACTGTATAGTTCAGACTGATGTTGAACTCACTATGTAGCCCAAGCTGTTGTCCTCACACTTAATGATGATCCTGCCTCAGCCTCCCAAGTGCTGGAGTCATAGTGTTTTATTATCTTCTAATCTTGTCTCTAAAAGACTATATACTGGTAGTTGAATATTTGAGCTTACAAGGCTCAGGACATAGCTCATAGTACAGTGCCTGACAGGGTCCTGAGTTTGTTCCCTGGTATCAAAATAAATACACAAACGTATAGGGATACAGGGATTATTGGGGAGTTGACTTCGGCATCTTAACAGTTTTTGTACTAAAGATTTAAGTCTCCCAATATATAGTAGAATAAATAATAAAAATCTATGCAGTTTTGTGAAAATTAATGTCCTTTGTGGATTTTTTTTTTTTTTTTTTTTTTTTTTTTTTTTAGGCTTTTATTGAGATGGAGACCAGAGAAGATGCAATGGCAATGGTTGACCATTGTCTGAAAAAAGCCCTTTGGTTTCAGGGGAGATGTGTTAAGGTTGACCTGTCTGAGAAATACAAAAAACTGGTACTAAGGGTACGTAGTTACAGTATTGTCTTCATTACAAAGCTCAAGTGATGTGGTCCTGCTATAGTGACTGTCCTGTGACCCCTAAATCCTGTGTGGCATGGTCATTGAAGGAAAATACCTCCCAATTTTCATGTCTTCTCTAGTACTAAAAGTTTTTAAACTAGTGTTGAGGACCTTTGTTGCTTTTATCTATTTAAATTTTTGTTTAAACAATTATGCTACCAAAATATTATCAATGTCTGATGATTTGCTGATTATGATAAAGATGATCTGAGTTGGTTTAATAAGGATGGTCAAATTATAAATTTTTATTTATTTTTTTTTACATTTTAGTGTGTGTGTGTGTGTGTGTGTGTGTCCAGCTCAGCCCACCAGGGGGCGGGGCTGGCCGGCATGTGGTGCTGGGGGATCGAACCGCGGTCCCTGCGCTTTGCCAAGCTTGTTCTAAGTAGGTGCTTTAGACCACTGAGCCATCTCTCCAGCCCCTCAAATTATTAATTGGATTGTATAATTTACATGAGTATTTTAATATATTTGTTTTAATGGTCATGAAACTTGTCTTGTAGATTCCGAACAGAGGGATTGATTTACTGAAAAAAGATAAGTCCCGAAAAAGATCTTATTCTCCAGATGGCAAAGAATCTCCAAGTGATAAGAAGTCCAAAACAGATGGTTCTCAGAAGACTGAAAGTACAACTGAAGGAAAAGAACAAGAAGAGAAGTCAGGTGAAGATGCTGAAAAAGATACAAAGGATGACCAAGCAGAACAGGAGCCTAATATGCTTCTTGAATCTGAAGATGAGCTACTTGTAGATGAAGAAGAAGCAGCAGCTCTTCTAGAAAGTGGCAGTTCAGTGGGAGATGAGACTGATCTTGCTAATTTAGGTGATGTGGCTTCTGATGGGAAAAAGGAGCCTTCAGATAAAGCTATAAAAAAAGATGCCAGTGCTTCAGCAGCAGCAAAGAAAAAACTTAAAAAGGTAAAAAAGATTTTATTTTGATGTTAATAGCATATGGGCCAACCAGATAGCTCAGCAGACTAAAGCACCTGCTTAGGCAAGCACAGGGACCAGGGTTTGAACCTGGTTGTGCTCTGCTGACCCTGCCCCTGGGCACACTGAGGCTAGGTGTGGTGGCACGCACCTGTAATCTCAGCACTTGGGAGGCTGAAAACAGGAGGATCACTTTGAGTCTGTTATGTATAGTTAGACCCTGTACTAAATACATAAATAATAGCAAAATAGATCAGTTTACCAGATTATTTACTCTAGCAGTGCCAGGTAAAGAAAATTATATTATTTCTGTCAGAAAAATCAGGATTCAGAATGTAAGCATTTAAATCCCAGCTCTGCAATAAATTGAATGACTAGGACATCTCATAGCTGCAAAAAAGAAAGTCATTTTGCAAAGAAAACTTCAGTAGATAAGGTGAAAGACAAAATTGTATGTGGTTTTTCTTTATACTGGGGATCAAATTCATGACCTTGCATTTGCCAGGCAGGCATTGTACTGCTAGCTATATATCCCTCACCCAGTATGTGCTTTTGTATTGTAGTGGTTGTATATTAGTACTACTTTGTACAGCTTGTTTTTTAAAAAGTAAGTTATGAGTTCTCAATAAGTAGACTGACCCAAGACACTTAAAACACATTGGTCATTCATCTAAAAATTTATTTTGATGCCTGGCAAATGCAAGGTCCTGAATTTGATTCCTGGCACCAAAAAAATAACTGGCTTTGAGCGGACATCGTGGCACATACCTAAAATCGTAACAGTCTTATAGACCAAGGCAAGAGGATCACAAGTTTGAAACCAGCCTCAGCAACTTAGCAAGACTTCATATGAAAATACTATTCAGTTTAAGAATTAGGGTATTAAAATGCCTTTGAAACCCCTTACGTTAAGTGGCCCCTTAGAGTAAAAGGAGATTTTCATTAGGATACTAATATTTGGTAAGTAGAAAACTAATATTTATGCCACATTTTGATGGCTTTGTCACATAATTGTAGTTGTGTTTTTCTTTTTTTCAGCAAGAACTAGTGATTATTGGACTCTTAATATGTGCCACAAAATTTTCAAAGGTCTTTATGTATGTTCAGTCTCTTAGTAATGTGGAAAGTAGGTACCCATTCATGTGCGAGAACATTGAAACATGGATGTTCATAATTTGGCCTAGTTCATACTGCTTGTAAGTGGCATAGCCAGTATTTAAACATACACATTCATGCTCCAGAGTTTGATTTCTTAGCATTTGTGTATTTTTCCTAAACAAATTGTAAGATACTATTTTGAAAAGAACATTGCACAGCTCATTTAAAAAAATTAGTTCTTCTGTTGCTTAGCACAGTGGTAGTCTCAGGAAAGGGACAATAATGTATGACTGCCTTCATACCAGTTTTCTTTTTCTTTCTTTTCTTTTTTTCTTTTTCTCTTTTTTGGTGGAACCAGGGATTGACTCAGGCCCTTGCGCTTGCCAGGGAAGTGCTTATTCCACTGAGCCATCTCCCCGGCCCCAATACCAGTTTTCTTATTGTGAGAAGCAAGCCTTCCGTTTACTAGCAGTTTTGGCGGATTTTTTGGTGCTTGGCATTGAACTCAGGAACTTTCAGCATGTTCAGGAAGAATTCTACTGCTGAACTATATTCCTAACACCCATTATTTAACTCTAAAACCTGAATTGTTGTTACATATTTAGTATAGGGTCTCACTGTGTAGATCAGACTCATAGATCGGACTGGTACCTGTTTTTAACCTCCCAAACATTGGGGTCTCAGTGCACACCAGGTGGTGGGGCTGGCAGGGCACACCCGAGCCACTATGTTCTGCTTAAATAGGTGCTTTAGTCCACTGAGAATCTGGCCAGCCCTCTGAATTATTATTATTGTTTTTTAAATTATTTTTAAAAGATGTCAGTGAATAGGTATGTGGTTGCCCATGCCTGTAATCTCAATACTCAGGAGCCCAAGGCCAGCCTAGGCTACAAGTGAGTTCCAGGCAGATTGGAACTAAAATGAGATCCTGTCTCAAAATAAACAAAAAAAGTTATCCATTATTTTGGTAACAAAAAGTATTTTGAGAAAATAAAGACAAAGACGCTATTCCATTCCCTTCAAGTAAAACAAATGGAGGGGATGCTGCAGGATAATTGTTGCAGAGTAAATTTGTCTTTCTTAACAGCGTCGTTTCCCAGGGAGTATGGAAGGTTTTGTCACTCTAAATGAGGTTGGTGATGAGGAAGATTTGGAACTTCAGAAACCTCATAAATAGGGCATGGCATTTAAATCTGGTGACAGAAATAATGATGGTTTGGTTGACATTAAGGTGGACAAGATCGAGGAACTTGATCAGGACAACGAAGCAGCGTTGGAAAATGGAATTAAAAATGAAGAAAACACAGAACCAGGTGCTGAATCTGCTGAGAATGCTGATGATCCCAACAAAGATACAAGTGAAACTACAGATGGCCAAAGTGATGAAAACAAGGAGGACTTTGCAATCCCAGATGAGTATAGAATTGGACCATACCAACCTAATGTTCCTGTTGGTGAGCTTTTATTTAAGCCATTGTTCTTCCCAATTCTTAACTACCTCTAACACTATACTTTCAGGGATCATTTCTATAGTATGTTAACTACCTGTACCCCTGCGAATTTACTAAACTTAAGTTTTAAAATACAGTCTTAAATTTAAGTTCTGATAGTATATTAATGTTTTTGTGGGGAAACAAACATTAACAGATTTATACCGCTCTTTGCTTCTTAACATGTCTTAGGATTTTCATGTTATTGTTACACAATGTTCTCATAAAAGTTCCTAGAAATTATTTGTTGCTTTTTGTTTGTGTTTCAGTGTTAATTTTTGTCATTTTAGGAGTACAGTTAGACAAAACCTTAAATGTCAGTTATGTGCAAAATCAGCTGGCAACTAGTAATGTCATGATTTGATTTTGTTTCCACCATAGGCCATATTAGACTTTTTGCAAATATACATTGTCATGCATGGGCCTGAGTTCAATCCCTGGTTCTGCAAATATATGTGGGTGTGGGTGTGTGTGTACACACACGCAATGTCTGATACAGATTATATTGAAAGGAAAAAATGTTTGAGACTACTAAAGAATATCTTCAGTTTGCTTAATTTGTAAGCATTTATGTTTGTGTTCCTAGGTATAGACTATGTGATACCTAAAACAGGGTTTTACTGTAAGCTGTGTTCCCTCTTTTATACAAATGAAGAAGTTGCAAAGAATACTCATTGCAGCAGCCTTCCTCATTATCAGAAATTAAAGGTAAGGCTGAATCGAAAAGAGGAGAGTTCTTTTGTAAAAAGTAACAAATCATTTACACTGTGGAAATAAATGAATTAGAAGTATGTTATGTCTCTAGACCCAGCACAGTGCTTTATCCTGAGGATAAATCTTTCTTTTTTTAATTGAAGGGTTTTAAGCAATTTAATGGATTTGAGAAATATTTCTTGAGCCTCTTTTCTTTTTTTAATTGTAACTTACAAAGTGTACAATATAACTAAAATTATGTAAGTGTTCTTAGATTGGTGGTAGGCTATAATTTCTCATTTGGAAGGTCCTGGAGGCCTGAGTACCACATCCCTAATTTAATGATTTTTACATTGACATTACTGAGTAGTAATGCCTTTATATTACTTTAGATAAATAGTATAACAGAAGAATAACCAGTTCCTATTTTTTAAGTTACAGAGCTCTTTATGGTCTAACTATTGAAATAGGTAATAGAAAAAAATTACGAACTAATAAAGAACTCAAAGATAACTTGGACCAGATAGGGTGATGCACACCTATTATCCCAGCACTTTGAAGGCTAAGACAAGAGGCTCATCATGAATTTAAGACCAGTCTGGCCTACATAAGCGGGTTCAAGGCCAGCCTGCACTACGTAGCAAGACTGTGTCTCAGGAAAAAAACAATAAAATGAAGATAACTTGTTTTTTTCACACTTAGATATTATACATGTTAACTACTTGTAAAGTCGAAATCGCAAATGCTTCAATATCTGAATCTTGACAGGATGTCACAAGTAGAAGATTCCACCTGGCCTTGACTAGGTAGTGATTACAGTGTTAAAATTACTATCAGGAATTAAAGGTAGAACATTTGCCTACCATATATAAAGCCCTAGATTTGATTTTCCAGAACAGTGAAAAATAATCTACATTCAGACCATGAATAAAATGTATATGAAGTAAATTTTGTGTTTAGGCTTGAATTTTGTTCATTGCAAGATATTGTAGGATATATTTATAGATACTCCAAAATCTGAAATCCAAAAGCACTTGAGATAAGGGATACTTTCAACTTATTCAAATTGTTACCAGATTTTTCTCTGTTAGATATGGATAAAGGTAGCTGTAGGTTGTAGACTAATACTCGGTTTTTTTTTTTTTTGTTTTGTTTTTTTACTTGATACATGGTCTTGCTATGCAGCTCATACTTGTAATGATCCTACTGTTTTCACCCTCCCCGGCGCTGGGATTACAGGTGTACACCACCATGCTTGGTCTCAGTTGCCTGCTCAGCGTGGCCGGGGGCAGGATGAGCACGCATGTGGTGCTAGCGATCAAACCCTGGTCCCTGTGCTTGCCTAAGCAAGCACTTAGTCCACTGAGCTATCTTATTTTGTTTTAAATACAACTTTTGGGGGTATCTTCTTATCCCTACCATTGTGGATGTGAAAAAAGAATGCCAGTTACTCTCATTGCTAATAGCAATTTAGGTTCAGAATATGTACTTGTTACGGATTTGTCTCAGGGCCTCAAGCATATCAAGCATATATTCTACCACTGAATTACATTTCTAATGTGTATTATAAATACTTATATCTGCTTTAATTTAAGAGATTGGTGGATCAGGGACTGTGTATAATCTATCAAGAGTATGGAATGATTTAAGTCTCTAAGCACTTTGATAGTATAGAAACAGTACTATGCTTTATAATTAGACATTTGGTCTATTGTAGGTGGTTCATTTTGTACTGCATGTTGAACCTAGCTACATCCTAGCCTTTTGTTGCTTCTCTTTTGAAATAGGGTCTTGCCAATTTGCTAGGTTGGATTTAACTGTGTGATCTTGTTTTGCCCTCCCAGTATGGTGGGATTACACCAATGTCACTACACCTGGCTTTTTTTTTTTTAATAATAGACAGGATCTTGCTATGTAGTTTAGGCTAGCCTTTCTGGGATTTACAGGCATATGCCACCATGCCTGGTTTTTGGTTTTCTCTTACCTTTTTTTTTTTTTTTTTTGTAATTTTACAGATTTTATTTATTTTTTATATGTATTTAGTACAGGATCTCACTACACAGATCAGACTCGTAATGATCCTCCTGTTTTTCAGCCTCCCAAGTGCTGGGATAGCAGACGCATGTCACCATGCTCAGTCTGAATTGCATCTCAGCATGTCCTGGCAGCAGAGCCAGCACAGGAGGCTGGGGATCAGACCCCCCAGCTTCTGTCTGCCTAAACAGGTGCTTTAATCTGCTGAGCTATCTGGCTGGCCCTACAGATTTTATTAGAATGTAGCCATGATTATTTTGCCTATGGCTACTTTAGTACAGGAAAAATAACAGCAAACCTAAAATATTTAATCCTGGTCCTTTGAAAATGTATTTGACTGTGTTAGAGTACACTAGTTCTGTGTAACTGTGTTCTTTGTTTTCTCATCTGTACATGTTAGGGTTGATAGCACATAAAAATAACTCATTTTTCACATTAAACTTTATTTTTCCCATTCCTTATTGTGGTGTCTTCTGAACCAGTTTAGTCTTGTACAATAAGAATTTATTGGGGCTGGGGAGATAGATCAGTAAAATAAAAAGGGCTTGAGTTCAATCCCTGGTTCTGCCAAAAAAAAAAAAAAAAGAATTAATTCATTCCAGCTGCATTTGATGGCATATGCCTGTAATCTCAGCACATGGGAAGCTGAGGTGGGAGGCTGAGGCAGGAGAATCACGATGAGTTCGAGGCCATCCTCAGCTACATAGTGAGTTTAAGGTCAACCTGAAATACATAGTGAGATCTTGTCTCAAACAAAATCTTCAAATATTGATACAGTTTGAATTGGACTAAACTTGGATAAAATATTTTGTAGTCAATATGCGTTTCTCTTAAGTAATTTAATCTTTACTATTTTTTTCTCTTCTCAGAAATTTCTGAATAAATTGGCAGAGGAACGCAGGCAGAAGAAGGAAGGTTAAGATGTGCAAGAAGTTTGATTTCAAAGAAAACAATGGTTCTTTGTTTTTAAATGTTAACCTTTTTTAAATACAATACTGATAGTTAGGATAAAACTATTGTACTCTTTTGTTTTAGTGGAAAAATAATAGATGTCTGTTCCTGTGTTAAGTGTTAATAGAAAAAATACACATAAGTTAATGATGAATAGTTTTGTTTCATCAGAAGGGCAACAGACTGAAGTACTTTATAGAAACTGACACTGTAATCTAAAACACTTGCAC
>NW_004524745.1:1406275-1429407 GCF_000260255.1 Octodon degus | reverse complement strand
CGAGTTCCTGCTAGGTTTCGTATTCTAGTAGTCAATGTATTTTCAGTGAAATGTAAAAATATTCCCGTTCTCTTTGACCAGTATTAATTTCTGAGGATCTTACTGCTTGTCACTTGAATCCTATAGCTGTCATACATCTCTTCGTTATAAGCAACATTTGATTTTTGAAGTGTGTAGACTATCTCTGTATTTTCAATATGTTATTTTACATTTTTGCCTTTTGAAAACAGTTTGGCCATAATTCTTGACGCACGCTTCTAATTCATGTACCTGCACATGTGACCTTTGTGAACAGAAACTTGCATGTGTAATCTGTGTTTACTTGTAACTCTGGTCATATACTGCTTATATCTGTGGATTCAAGTTACTGAAGTGAATACCAATAAAAAGAAAACCTAGGCCATGTTCTTTGGTTATACATGTTTGGAATGTTAACCAATACATTTGTCAGTTGTGGTTTTTATTCACTGTTACACTTTTGTGCATGCTTTAACAAATTGCTTTTGTAGTCTAGTGTGTCTAAAGACTGCTACTAAAGATCTGAATTTTAAACTTTATGGTGCTGGTGGATTTCTTGTTCCTGTTACATAATTAAACATGAGATTATGCATGGCTTTGTAGAATTCTGTGAGTTGAAAATGTTAAAACTAAGAAATTGCAAAGGCTTATGTTTAGACAATATCTGTGCCTTTAACAATAAAAGTAGAAATAACAGACTAGCAAGAATTAGTTCTGCCAGCCTTTCAGGGTGTGTTCAGTTACCTTGTCAAATAAACTAATGTTAAATGCAGAAAGAACAACTGTTAGACTTTTGAGACCAGATGTGTTAAAGGATATGTATTTCAGATAATTGGGTAAAATCTTAAGGTCTGCTCCATGAAGAATTGACTAAATTAGTGTATGTAACATGTACAAAAAAAATCCTTGCCAGTTTACTTTGGTTTTAGACTTTACTAATTACCAACTTTGGTTTGATTCTGTTTATTAACAGCCATTGCAGAAAACATTATACAGTGGAATCCTTATCAGTGAAAAACTTTTATATATAAGCTTCTAGTGTAACATCTGTTTCCCAGATGATAGTAAAACTTCAATAGGAATATTTTCCATTTAAACCTGCTGTAGGGTCCAGGGAGATGGCTCAGTAGAATAAGTGCTTCCCTGGCAGGCGCAAGGGTCTGAGTTCTGCCAAAATAAAAAATAAAAATAAACCTGCTGTAAAGTTTTGGTTGGTTATTTGTTTGCGGAACCGGGGATTGAACTCAGACCCTTGCACTTGCCAAGGAAGTGCTTATTCTACCGAGCCATCTCCCGGGCTCCTGCTGTAAAGTTTTAAGAACTTTCTTCTTGCCACTATTTCATCCTCAGTCAAGTTGTTGTTATAGACATGTAAGGAAATACTTTTTTCCCTCCTTCACTCTTTGCTAGTAAATTCAGAGCATAATAGTGTTTCTGAGGCAGCCAGGACTTGGGTAGCTATGTAGTATTGCTTTGAGTATCCTAAAAATTTTATTTTGCTGGGTACAATGACATGTACCAGCAATTCCAGTTACTCAAGGCTGAAATAAGTTTAAAGAGCCCCAGTTGGAGGCCATCCTGGGCAACTCCTGCCCATCTCAGGGAGAAAAAGTAACTTTTAAGATCAGTTTCATCAGGAAGATGAGTTATCTCATCACATCTCTAGGAAATTTTTTTCTTCTTTGTTGAGCTGCATCATTGTTGCCTAGCCTGGTCTCAAATATGGGATTCTTCTGCCTCAGCCTCTTAGAGTGCTAGGCTCAGTATGCTACCATGCTTGACTAGATGTTTGGGATGGTAAAATTCCAAGAACTTGTAGCCGGGGAAAGGGCTCAGTGGTATAATGCTTCTCTGGCAAGCGCAAGGGCCTGAGTTCAATCCCCAGTTCTCAAAAAAAAAAAAAAAAAAAAAAAAAATCCAAGGACTTTTAAAGATTCTATCTGAATTCCTTAAGAAATTGCTTTTTTTTTTTTTTTGGTGATACACCGTTGAGGCTTGCCTTGGATTCACTACGCACCTCAGCCTGGCCTCCGGTTGGTGAGAGTCCTGCCTCAGCTTCTGAGTGCTGGAATTACAATTGTGCCCCACCATGCCTCATGTCTCTATACCTTATTTTAACGTGATATAGCAGGGCTGTGAAAGGGGAAGGAAGATGGGGGAGGGGCGCTCTTATTGTTCATTTCACATTTTTTGAGACCAGTCCTTGTTATATTTCCCAGAATGTGTGTGAACTTAAATTCTTCTAAACCTAATGAATACCGAGATTACAAACATGTTTGTGTCAGCTTTTTATAATTTGCACTTTAACAGAAGCAGCTCTTTGGCCACATCTTTGTTGGATACCATTATGGCTCAGTGTAGCTGAAAGCTTAGGCTTTAAGTGGTTTTGGGTTGTAGATATTCCTTGACGAGAGCCCTGAGCCTTTTTAAAAGCCAACTGAATATAAAAGGACCCTGCCACTCAAAGGCTAACATTATTAAACAGCTCTAGGGCACAAACTTATATGAAGTTCTTACTAGTGGTTCCTAAATGTTAATGCATAGCAAAATTAGAGATGAAAACATTGTAGGGCTCTTCTATTCTGATTTGCTATATTTGGAATGGATCTTTTTTTAAATCTAATTTTTTGTATTTTTAGGGAAGGGTCTATAGGATGTTCAGGGTCTCATTACTAGATCGGACTCATAGTGATCTTGTTCTTTCCAGCCTCCCAAGAGCTGGGATTACAGACAGGCGCCACTATACCCAGTCTCAATCGCCATCTCAGTGTGCTCCGTGGGCTGAGCCGGCATGGCAGGCCCAGGGATTGAAACCTTGGCCTTTGAGCCTGCTTGTCGGTGCTTTAATCCGCTGAGCTATTTGGCTGTTCTTCAGATGGCTCTTGATAGCTCATTTTAAACGCTTCTCAGGTGATATGAAGTATAGAGATGACACAGTTTTACCTATAACTGCTTGATAGTTGTAACACAAACCCTGGAATGGTTACTGTCCCTAAAAGTACTTTTTCTTCCCTCTGTTTAGGGGTTGTGGTGGTGGTTGTGGTGGTGGTGGAGTCGGTATTGATAATGTAGCAAGCCGGTCTGGAGCTCTAACCAAGGCTGGCCTCAAATTCATTTTGATCCTCCTGCCTCAGCCTTCTAAATAAATGCTGGAATTACAACAGGTGTGTGCCACCACACTTGTCTCTCTCTCTCTTTTTTTTTTTTTTTCCCTGACAAAGCAAAAAATGGAAGGAACTACTGGAAAAATAGTCAACATTTGGCTAAAGATTCAGTGCAATGCATTTTTTAAAATGATGGAAAACTTTGAGGGACAACATAGTGTTTTCCCAGGTCATGTTGTTTGGTAGGAATATTTTGTAAATGTGTGATCAGCTATTTCAGAGGTGACATGGGGCCAGCCAGATAGCCTAGCAGACTGAAGCCCCTCCTTAGGCAGAGCACAGCAGCCAGGGTTTGATCCCGTGTGCCGTGCTGGCCCCATGCTCATACTCATCTCCTGGATGGGCTGAGACAGCGATTGAGAGCATGTATGGTGGCATGCACTTGTAATTGCAGCTCTTGGGAGACTGACAACAGGAGAATCACTACGAGTTGGATAGGATAGCAATGCCCTGTAGACCCTGTAGTAAAATACATTTTTTTTAAGAAGTGAAATGGACGTGGAATAAGATTTAAAAAATAAAGGTTTCTTTGAAATTTTGTGGCATCATGACAGCCTGGTAACATTTACTGGTGTTGTAAACTTGAGATGGCACAGATAATTCATTTACCTGGCTGCTACTGCAGCCTGTCTTTTTATTTTATTTATGTGTGTGTGTGGCCAGCTCAGCCCACCAGGGGACGGGGCTGGCTGGCATGTGGTGCTGGGGGATTGAACCGCGGTCCCTGTGCTTTGCTAAGCTTATTCCAAGTAGGTGCTTTAGACCACTGAACCATCTCACCAGCCCTGCAGCCTGTCTTTTAAGCAGCAAACTGCACAAAACCAAGAGGAAAGGACTTAGCCCAGGCTTGAGAAGAATTTTTGCCTTTATCAGGATGCCTGTGTGCTCATATATATCATCACTTATGCAAAAATCTTTATTCCCGATGTATACCTTAATCTCCAAAAAACTGTTCATCCTGTATATTCATCATATGAAGGTTTGATCTTTGTTTTAAAGTCAGCTTTAAATTTTAATGAAGACCTAAAAGGATAAAAATAGGTTTTTAAGTTCAGATCAGGCTTCAATTTAGGATCCTCTTGCTTCAGCCTCCCAGAATGTTTGGATTGTAGACTTGAGCCACTTCCCAGGTACTCTGTGTGTCTTAAGTACTTTCACATGTGGTGGCACAGTAAGCATTGAAAGTGTTGACTAGTTATGGGTCATGGTGCACTCCTGTGATCCTAGCACTTGGGAGTCTAGCACAGTAGGAATACTACCGCTTTGAGGCCAGCCTGGGTTACATAGTTTGAAGCCAGTTTGAACTGTAGTGAGACCCTGACAAAAACTGTGTGGACTGTAAGCTAGAAGATTTTTTGTTGTTGTTAGATATTTCTAATATTAACAAAAGACAAAGTGTTTACAGTGGGAACATACTGCTATTTGGGACTTCACTGCCATTTGGGACCTCACCCCCACCCACACACTAGGGATTGAACTCAAGGCCCTTTTTTGTGTGAAAGAGTAGGCCTTTGGTTCACATAAAGAAACCAGGACTTGGAACGTAGTTTTCAAGATTACCATTATATAAAGGAGCCAGTATAGTCATGGTAAACATAAGTGAGCTGGTGTACACACCTGTAACCCCAACACCTAGGAGTCTGAGACAGAATTGCAGCAAATTGAAGCCAGCCTAAACTATAGCAAGACCTTGTCTCGGATTGGGAGGGGGGTACAGATTATCTGAACTGCTCTTGATTTTTGTTGTGCTCATACCTCTTACCTCCCCCACCCTGCCGCCAATTTTATGTGTTTAGTATAGGGTCTCACCATGCAGCTTGGGCTTATAGTGATCCTCCTGTTTGCAGCCTCCCCAGTGCTGGGATTATAGGCCTGCAGAGACACTGTAGTCTACTCACACTTGCCGAACCAGGTGCTTAGACGACTGAGCCATCTCACTAGTCCCATACCGCTTCTTTCCCTGATCACTTTTTCCCCAGGTTCTTCACCAGCACTTTTCAATTAGTACAACCTGAAAGCCATATGTTCAGCAAGCAAGAAAACCAAACTTGCTTCCAGTTTAAAATAGTTTTAAGTGTTAATAAAGTGGCTGAATCGGGTCCAAATAGAACACCTGCTGGTTTTTGTGCTTTTTGTTTTTTGTAGCTTTGGACTGACCCAAAGCATTCTTCAATGAATGAAATGACTCAGGAGAAAGCATGGTTTGTGGATTCAGGCTTTCCCATGTATGAAATTTTAAATAATTTTAGTGTATATTACAATTTTTAAAGATTCATTTTCCAAGAGAGTAGAGGCAATTTTATTTAGTGTTTCAAACATTCAGATTTTAATATAAAGAAATGTTCACGTATCTCTGCTTTACTCATGCACAGAGGTAATTATTTACATTCATTTCCTTATTTCATTATTGGAGTTGGTATGTCTGTTTTCAATTCAATGTGTATACATACAGACCTTGCTTTTTTTTTTTTTTTTTTTTTTTTTCCACATACAACTCTTAGCTACTTCGGTCTTCCTATCACTAGAAATTTATCTTGGAGCCAGTGACAGCAAGGAAGTGGCAGATGATAATGGACAGGGGGAGAGCACCAAGGGTCATAGAAGGGATTCATTTTTTTATTACCATAATCGAATTTAGGACCTTGCACAAGTAACACTTTAGACAGGCGCTTGTGTTACTTTTTGCTCTATCATACCACCCCTAGATGGGATTCTTGAACTTTTTTTTCCTCAACATAAAAGCCCTACTTCAAAGTGTGTGTGCCCGTAAAAGTGTCACTACAGGCACTTGCAGATCGAGAAGCATGGCCTGTGAATGTCTTTATTATGTTTCTGTGAGCATCGCGACGTGACATCTGTGCTTATCATTTAGTCTGACACATTCAATGTGTATGTATAAGCACGCTGTTAGGAAGATCTTCCTCTAAGTGTCACGTAAAAGTTCATGTTTCTTGGTTCCTAGCTCGCTCGCTCGCATTATCCCATCCTCGAAGGGTGGGCGGCTCCGGGGGTGGGACAGTGGCCTGCCTCCAAGTCCTGTCCCCCAGAAAGAACGAGACGGCATTCCTGATAGAACCCACTGTGTGTCGCACGTGTGCGCAGCCAAGGCTGTTGGGCGAGCACAGCTGTGGCTTTTCAAGCAGAGACCTCTGGAGATGCGTTCTCTCTTGCGCCTTCCAGTGGTCTAGGAAGGCAGCGCTCACAGAACGAGAGGGCGGGGCTGGCGGCGGAGGAAGTGAAGTCACTTCCGGGCTGGTGTTTGTTTGGACTGGAGAAGGGAGGCGGCGGGCGAAGCGCACGTCGAGCGGGGGAGCCGCGCTGCCTGTAGAGATCCGCGGAGGCCGACAGGATTCGTTGGCTGCCTTCCCCGCTGTCGTGCACTGGGTGAGAGGTCCCCTCGGGCGGAGCTGTCCCCTCGGTCGGCGTGCCCAGCGGTCGATGGACAGTACCTAGGGGCCTAAAACGCCCTCCGGGTTGGCCATTAGGCCTTTTATGGCCTCCATTGTTTCATGCCTATTTTTCCGCCATATCTGAGAGATGAGCTTGGGCCGACTTCACTCTTCTCTGATAAATGGCCGTCCTTTTTTTTAATCTCATTGTCTTTATGATTTAGACCTTGTAACTAGGTCTCTATCCGGGTCTTCGGTGGCGCGCGAAGATTGCCTGGATAGTACTTTCTCCTGTCCCTTAACCTCCCGTTTTGCCCCCGAGTCCCCCCCCCAACAGCGGCTACCCTCTCCCCTGCCCCCCCACCCTACCACCGCGGCAACAAAGCTCATTGTTTCTACCGACTTTACGCCTGCGCGTCGCCACGCGCGGCCTCTGCTGGCTGCGCGTGCGCGCTCTCCTTGAAGCTGGGATGGGGGGAGAGATAGGGGTGGAGAGGATAGCGGGCCGGCGTTGTCCTAAGGGAGCACTTGCAACGGTCGACGGGCCTGTACAGTACTTAGCGGGCTGGCGTTGTCCTAAGGGAGCACTTGCAACGGTCGACGGGCCTGTACAGTACTTCGCTGATCTACTATATCCCGTTTCTTTGCCATCTATATTCCTTAATTCTATAGTTTCATTGTATCCCTCCTCCAGAAAGGAGGACCTGTATCTAGGGGCACTTGGGAACCTTTCTTCCAGGAGAGCACTGAACAAGTTGAATTTTAAGAGTCCATTCAGTTCACGTTCTTTGGTTATGGTCTTGTCTTTTAATAGTGTGTATTTATTCGCCCTCCCCTCCACCATAGGGGGATGAAGGGTTGTGGCAAAGTTAACATTTTTCGAAACGTGTTGCTAGCCAGCAGTGTTATTTTGCGGATTCTAAAAGATACCCTCTCTGCCTCTTTTGGTTGTTCATTTCAGACCAAAAATCCCGTTTTGTGCGTTTGGCACGTCTTGTACTGTGGTGTCGTTTTTCGAATTTTATTCGAACAGTTGATCCAGTGTTGGCATTTTCATTAAATCTGAAATTTCATCAGGTGTAGGTTATGTTTGCAGATTAGAAAAGGAAGGTCTCTGATAATTTTTAATGAGACTCCCAGTTTTAACTGTTTTGTGGTTCAGAAGTTTCTGGTTTATGAAGAACAGAATATTTTGGACAAACTAGTATGTTCATATTGTGAATTTGAGCAAAATTAATTCTTACAAATAAATGTCACAAAATAAAGATAGGTAACCCGAAAAATAGCTTGTTTGTGTTTCTTGGGGAGGACAAATGGGAGAAGAGTCGCTGTAATGGTTAAAAGGAACTCAAATTAAGGTAGGTAATTTCCACCCCCTTTCAGACCAAGTTAAATTTTATAGCAGGCTTTTTGAATAAGTGGTAAGCCTATGATTCCAGAAAATGATGTTCCAGTTTTAGTAAACATTTAGAAAATGACCATTGTTAGAACAATTCAATAGGTATTAATAGATGTAGGAGATTGAATAAGGTGATCACCTACCATGGTGGCTCATACCCCTAACCTCATCTACTTGGAAGGCTGAGGCAGGAGATTGGCAAGTTTGATATAAACCTGGATAACTTAGACCCAGTGTCACTTAAACCAATATCACAATTTAGTAAGCAGGGCCAGGATGGCCTTGAATTTATGGCAGTCCTCTTACCTCAGCCTCCCAAGTGCTGGGATTACAGGAGTGTGCCACTATACCCAGTTTGAATCTAGTTGTCTAAGACCTTGCCTTTGCAATCAGGACTGTTAACACGGGTGTATTAATACTTTGCATATGTTATGGCCTAACATTCAGTTCTAATAAAATTTGTTTTTCTTAATTTCCTCATTGTTTAGAGCATATGTAGCTATTGAGCCCTTGAAATAATAGCAAGGTATGGTGGTGCACATGTGTAATCCCACCTGTTTGGAAGACTGAATTAGAAGTATTAAAAATTCAAGACCAGGGCCAGGGAGATGGCTCAGTGGAATAAGTGCTTCCCTGGCAAGCGCAAGGGCCTGAGTTCAATCCCAAAATCAAGACCAGCCTGGGCTACAAAGTGATCTAGCAACATTGTGTCTCAATAGAAACAAATTTTTAAAACTGCTAAGGGTATAACCCAGTGTAAAGGCCATGCATGCATTCAATCACCAGTAGCACAAAAGAAGCACATCTTATTTTGTATTTCTTTTCTTCTTCTTTTTTTTTTTTTTTTTTTAACATCTACCTCTTTTCCAGACTCTTGCATTCTATTTTTCGTGGTTATAGGGAATCGAACTCAGGTCCTCACACTTTTCAGACAGGCTCTGTGCCACTGAGCTGTGTCCAGCCCAGAAGGACAGCATCTAATGTGTGCAGTTGAGCTGATTTTAAGCTACCTGTACCTAATGGTTATCAACTAAATCTCTGTAAATTAGGATGCTGTTAACAGTAGTGATGATGGGAATAGGGTGAACTGTCCTTTGCCAGTCACCCTTGTTAATCTGGTAGTTCAATGTGTAATTCCTTGTGTAAGCCATTGAACTACCAGCCTGTTTTCCAAAGCAACTGTGCCATTTTACTTTCCCACCATCAGTAAGTGAGGGTTTGAGTTTCTTCATATCCTCACCAACATTTATTATCTTTTCCCTCCTCACCATCCCAGTGAATATGAACTGACATATCACTGTAGTTTTGATTTGTATTTACCTGAATGCTAAGCTTGTTAATTTTTTATGCATTTAATTGGTCATTTATATGTCTTTTAGGTAATTGTTCATATCCTTTGCCCAGCTTTAAGTTGGGATATTGATCTTTTTATTAACATGCATTGTCAGGTGTGTTATTTGCTTCTCATTTGTTTGAGGTTTTTTTTGTTTTATGGCGGTACTGTAGATTAAACCCAGAGACTTTTATCACTGAAGCCTTTTTTTTTTTTTTTTTTTTTTTTTTTTTTTTTTTTTTTAGTACAGGGTCTCACTACACAGATCGTACTTCTGTAGTGATCCTCCTGTTTTCAGCCTGGGATTACAGGCCCATGCCACCACGCCCAGACTCAGTTGGCATCTCAGTGCGCCCCAAGGTAGAGGCTGGCATGGGACCCCAGTGCTGTGCTGTGCTTAAGCAGGCTGTTTAGTCTGCTGAGTTATCTGGCTGGCTTTTTTTTTTTTTTTTTTTTGGTTTTTTGAGTCAGGGTCTCACTATGCAGTTCACACTGGTCTTGTGCTCACTTTTGTAGCCCCCAGGCTGGTCTCAAACTCAAAGTGATCCTCCTGCCTCCATCTCTGAGTGCTGAAGTTACAGGCGTGTATCATCATGGCCATTTCCAGTGGGGTTGGGGAGGGCAGTGCAGTGTGTAAGGCCAGGGATCGAACTCGGGACCTTGCACTTACCAGGTAGGTGCTTGTACCTCTGAGCTATCTCCCCAACTTTCTGTTTTGAGGTAAGGTTAAGTTACATAGGCCAGATTTGAACTTGCAGTCCTGCCAGAATGCTGGGATTATAGGCTTGTACCACCACTTGACTTCTCAGTTTCTTTTATAGTCTTCCTTTTTTTTTTTTCTGGCGGAACCAGGGATTGAACTCAGACCCTTGCGCTTGCAGGGAAGCGCTTATTCTACTGAGGCATCTCCCCAGCCCTTCTTTTATGTTCTTCCAGAAGCTGTATGTGTTTATTAACTGAATGCATACCAACTTCCCTAATTAACATTATAACCAAGGAGATAGCAAAGCTGACTTAGAGCAAAAGAAATTAAAATTAAAAATTGTTAAAAATAATACTAGTTTTGGGCTGGAGAGATAACTCAGTAGAATAAGTGCTTGCCTGGCAAGTATAAGGTCCTGAGTTCAATCCCTGTTACCGCACGCACGCACGCATGCACACATATCAAGCCTGTTCAATTTGCTTTTATTTTCCATTAGAGATCCCCTAATTCTTGTAACTCAGATTATTCCCAAATGTAAGAATGGAACATTTTCCATTTCTTTTAATTTTTAAATCATTTATTTATTTAATTTATTTGGTACAGGGTCTCACTAGCAGCTTGAACTCATAGTGATCCTCCTGTCTCAGCCTCCCCAGCACTGAGATTACAGGCTTGTGCCACCATGCCCGGTTTCAGTGGCTGGCTCTGCACAGGGCTGGCTAGGCATGCTGTACTGGGGAATTGAACCTGGCTCCTTGCCAGGCAAGCACTGAGACCACCGAGCTATCTCCTCAGTCCCTCCATTTCACTTATGTTTTCCAACTATTTTCTATAGGTTAGCAGTCTGGATGAAGGGAGGTTGTTGTTATTGTTTTAGTACTAAGGATTGAGCCCAGGCTTCTCTACTACTGCACTGTATACCCTGCCCACTTTTATTTATTTTGGTACCAGGAATTGAACTCGGGACCTTGGACTTGGCAGGCAGGCACTGCACCGTGGAGCAACATCCCTGACCTCTTTTTATTTTTAACTGAATTAAGATGTTGGGGCCAGGGAGGTGGGTCAGTAGAATAAGCACTTGCCTGACAAGCGCAAAGGTCTGAGTTCAGTCTCCGGGTCCGCCAAAAAAAAAAAAAAAAAAAAAAAAAAAAAATAATGTTTATTACATTCTATTTTTGGTGGAAAAAAATGTAACATCATTTAGCACAACCTTGTGAAATGCACAAAGCATAGCTGTAGACTCCTAGTCCATTTCTGAGACCGAAATCATGAACTGCTTCCCTGTAATTGTCTTATAACAGTTGGTCACCATGTTTAACATTTTTAATTTTCTTGTCTCAGTATAGGCAGCAATTCACCATTTTCTTTCAGTTCCTTAGCAATATCCAGTCCTCCAGTGAGCTCCCCTTTCACATACACCTGAGATATCGATATGTTGGCCAGTTGGAGTACACTTTTAATCCTTGCCGAACTTCTTCATCTTCCAATATATCAAATGTTTCAAATTCAGCACTGGTACTATTCAGTATTTCCAGATTTCGTTTGCTAAATCCACATTTTGCTTCCTGTTTGTTTCCTTTCGAAATAAAGAGCATCACAGAAGCTTTATTTGTCAGCACTTTGAGCCTTTCTTCTAATTTGGGAGCTTTGGGACAAATTGTAGTTCTTGAGATGCTTCTAGCTCCTTAATTATATCAAGGCCTCCTATAAGCTCTCCAGAAACATACAGCTAGTGCTAGGTGGGCCAGTTGGAATAGGTTTTTAGCCCCTGCCGAACTTCTTCATCTGAGAAGATATCAAAACTGCTAAACTGAATATTATGCTTGTGAACCTAACCCCTTTTTATTTTTTGAGACAGTGTGTCACTGTGTTGCCCAGGCTGGTTTTTAGTTTGCAATCCTCTTGTCCCAGCCATTCCAGTAACAGCAGTTACAGGGCATGTATCTCATCCAGTTTCTGGTTTCTTACATATATACACTGATGTCTTTCATCACATCCAATCCTGCCTCTGCCCCTGCTCCTGCCCCATTTTTTTCTCTTTTCCTGGAACTTGGATGTTCTCCGTCCACTGCATTATGTGACCTCACTGCCGTAGTTTCTTTTCCTTTTTCTGTTTTTTTAATCTTCTAGGTTTTCAATTAACTCTTCCTTCTAAATCATTACATTTTAGCTGGGCAAAGTAGAGCCCCACGGAGCTCTGTAAAAGGCTAAAGCAGAAGGATCATATTAGCCTAGGTATTCAAGGCCCCCCCAAGCAGCATAGACTTCATCTCTTTAAAAAAAAAAAAAAAAATTCATGTTATAATTTGCATGTGTTTCTAAGCGTTTTGCAGAACTGGGGATTGAACTCAGGCCCTTACGCTTGCCAGGGAAGTGCTTATTCCACCGAGCCATCTCCCTGGCCCCATGTTTTTAAGTTTTATTAAGCTCTTTTCTAATCTGTTACGCACTTTTTCTCTTTTTGCTGCTCTTTAGGCTGGGAGGGACCAGGAATCAAACCTCCCACTTGTCAGACAGGTGCTGTGCCCCTGACGTGTATCCCCAGGCTCTTTTTCTGCTCTCTGAAGATGTTTTCAAGTATAATATAAATATTTGTTTCTTACGAATGCCATATAATTCCAGTGTTTTAAGTCTGTGGTTCTTATGCTTTCTGTAAATTGTGCTGTATTTTGCTTAGTATGCCTTGTCTTTTTTTCCTCTGGATTTTATCTCTGTGTACTATTCATTCTTCTTGACAATGTTTTGTGCATGCCCATAAGCCTAGAAATAAGATGTCTTCTTCCTGAGGAGAGTCTCCCTCTACCCCAACTGTCCCGCCAACACCCTTGGTACTAAAGATTAAAACCCAACGCTTCACTGTGAACTACATCCCCAGCCCTTTTTTGCTTTTTAATTTTGAGATAGGGTCTCACAATGAATTTGTGATCATTTCCCCTTAGCCTCTTGAATAGAGCTGGAACCCCACGGCCTCGTTCCTTTGTGGTTTTCCTTCTCTTTTCTTTGAGTTGCTAGGGATTGAACTCAGGGCCTCATTTTTTCCTTTTTTGGATGGTTGGTTGGTGGTTGCTTTTGGTACTAGGGATTAAATCTAGAGCCTTCAATAGTGAAGTGAACTGTATTTCCAGCCCTTTTTAAAGTTTTTTTATATTGGACACAGTCTTGCTAAATTGTTATGTACCCTAGAGTGGGCTGGAATTTATAATGTTCTGCCTTTACCCTTAGGAGCTGGGGAGATGGCTCAGTAGAATATGCGCTTCCCTGGCAAGCACAAGGGCCTGAGTTCAATCCCCGGTTCTGCCCCCGCCCCCCAAAAAAAGATTTATAGGTATATACCACCCAGCCTCACTGAAACCAAGAGCCACTCATTTCCAGATCAGGTCTCACTTTGTGATTCAGGCTGACCTTGAACTCACTTTGTAGTCCAGGCTGGTAAGCCTGTCTCAGGTTTCCTGTGCTGGGATTACAGACTTGTGCCACCATTCCCTCCTTGAAATGAAATTTTAAGTGATTTTTTTTTCCAGGTTACACATCTAGTGAAAAATGGAGCTGAAATTTAAGTCAAAGCAGGATGATTTTAAAACATGCTGCTTTTAAGCTTCTTCTTCTTTTTTTTTTTTTTTTTTGGCAGAACTGGGGATTGAACTCAGGCCCTTGAGCTTGCCAGGAAAGCGCTTATTCTACTGAGCCATCTCCCCGGCCCCATGCTGCTTTTAAACATTTTACACATGTCATGTTTAACATTTTAAATGTTTTAGAGTTAGGTGGTTATTTGGTGTCTGACTTTAAGTTACCTCTCAGTTTTAAGACTTCACATAAGACACAAATACACAGGAGCTGGGTATGGTGGTGCACACCTGTAATCCAGCACTGGAGAAGCTGAGGCAGGAATGTGGTTTTTTGTGCTGGCTCAACCTGCCTTAAGGGCAGGTCTGGTAAGGCGGGTGGAGGTAGAGTTTGAACTGTGGTATCCTGCACCTGACTGCATTTGCATGAGCAGGCCCTCAAAGCTTAGTTTTACTGGGGATTGAACTCAGGCCCTGTGCTTACCAAGCAAGCACTTATTCTACTGAGCTATCTCCCCAGCCAGGATTGTTGAAAGTTTGAGACCAGCCTGGGTTACAAAGTAGGTTCAAGTCCAGCCTGAACTGAATAGTGAGACCCTGTCTCAAAAAGACAAAAACAAAAACTAAAAAACCACATGTATGCTGTAGAGTATGGTCAAAGAAGAGCTTACCGCAGATCATTTAAAAAAAAAAAAAAAAAAAAATCTAGGGGCTGGCGAGATAGCTCAGTGTTCTAAAGCATCTGCTTAGACAAGCTTAGGCAAGCATGCAGGGACCTCGGTTCAATCCCCAGCACCACATGCCATGCCAGCCCCGCCCCCAGGGTGGGCTGAGCTGACCATTTAAAAAAAATAAAGGAAACATTTAAATATATAAATAAAATTTATTACATTAGTATGTACAGAGACACCTTGAGCTCTCAGTGACCTTAGCAGCTTTATTGAAGCAGATGATTTTTTTTTTTTTTTCTTTAATAATGTGTTTGGTTGTTGCAGGGTCTCACTACACAGCTTGGACTCGTGGTGATCCTCCTCTCTTCAGCCTCCACATCACTGGGATTATAGGCTGTGCTACCATGCCCAGACTCTCCGCTTCATTTTATTTTATTCCAAATACTGCTTGGCTAAAACTAATTTCAAGTTATTGACTCACTGGGATCTATACTGGAAAACTAGGGTTTGGTTTATTAGTTTTTGTTTTATAGCACTGGGGATCAAAGCCAGGACCTTGCACAAACAAGGCTCATACTCTACTAAACTATACTCCCAGCCTTTGTTTTTTTTGAGACAGGATCTTGCTATGTAGTTCAAGCTGGTCTTAAACTCACTGTACCATAGGTTGACCTCAAAACCTTAAGTGATACTCCTGCCTTAGCCTCTTCTGAGTCCTGAGATTATATGTACCACCCATCATACCCTGCCAGCCATAGGGGGTTTTTTGATGAGGAATTAAGAGGGTGAAAAGCTGACCTAGGCCTTTTCAAGTACAGGGATTCCTCCCCTTTGAGACAGCTACTATTGAATTTTGTTTGCTGCTGGTGAATATCAAACAGAAGAGGGAGTCCTGTTGTTGCCCAGTTTTATGGGGCAGATTTTCATGGTTACAAGGTTATTGCAACACAGGGTCTCACTAAATTGCCCAGGGTATCCTTGAACTTGGATTCTCCTGCTCTTAGGAGTTGCTGGAATTACAGACATTTGCCACCATGCTTGCCCACCCCCAGCATTTTAAAATAAGTTAGAAGTATTTTGCATACATATGACTCATACACAGCTAATATTTTTCAATCCCAGTTGAATATTATATAACCTATACTCTGCTAAACTTTTTCTGTCTTTAGTTAAATATGTAAGTGGTGTGTTCTGTGACTTTTTTCATATTGTAGTCTTCTGACAGATGGGATTTATTACAAGTTTATTCATTGGGGCCGGGGAGATGGCTCAGTAGAATAAGCGCTTTCCTGGCAAGCGCAAGGGCCTGAGTTCAATCCCCTGTTCTGCCAAAAAAAATAAATAAATAAAAGTTTATTCATTTAAAGATGAGTAAGAAAGGCATGGTGACACATGCCTATAATTCCAGCGCTCAGGAGGCTGAGATACGAGGTTTGCCATAAATTCATGGACAGCCTGCACTACAGAGATTTTATGTCAAAAAAAAGGGGGGGTACATACATATTTGGTAGCTCCTAAGTACATGTATGTAAGAATGAGTGGTTTTCTTTAGAAGACTTGATTACTATTTAGTCAGAACTTGTTATCAGGGCTGGCAAGATAGCTCAGCAGACTAACCAGGGATCAGGGTTCAATCCCTGGCACCACAAAGCATGCTAACCCCTGTGGGATAATAGGTATATACCATTGTGCCTCGCAAAAACTTATCTTTTTTTTTTTTTAATTTTTTATTTGTGTGTGTGTGTGTGTGTGTGTGTGTGTGGTCAGCTCAGCCCACCAGGGGGCGGGGCTGGCTGGCATGTGGTGCTGGGGGATTGAACCGCAGTCCCTGTGCTTTGCTAAGCTTGTATCTAAGTAGGTGCTTTAGACCACTGAGCCATCTCACCAGCCCCGCAAAAACTTATCTTGATAACTTTTTTTTTTTTTTTTTTTTTTTTTTTTTTGCGGAACCAGGGATTGAACTCAGACACTTGTGCTTGCCAGGGAAGCGCTTATTTCACTGAGCCATCTCCCCGGCCCTTTTTTTTTTAAATGTTGGTACAGGGTCTCACTATACAGCTTGAGCTCATAGTGATCCTCCTGTGTCAGCCTCCCCAGTGCTTCGATTACAGGTGTGCACCATTATGCCCAGTTTCAGTGACTCAGTGTGGCATGGGTTCGAACCTGGGTCCTTGCACTTGCCAGGCAGGTGCTTAGACTACCAGACTATCTCTCTGGCCCTCTCACTGTGTTTTTTTAACTGACAAAAAGCTTGCACAGGACATGACGGCTTACATCTGTAACCCCGGAGAATATGAGACAAAAGGATTACTCCAAGTTTGAGGCTATTCTGTACTATGTAGTAGATTCAACAGCAGCCTAAACTATATATAGTGAGACCTTATCATGGAAAATCAAAGCAACAACAAAAAAGGAATAAGAAATATGCTTTCATATTAGGTGTATTGTTTTGGCAGACTTGGCACAAGTCATGCTGTTGCTTGAATTTATGTATGAGTAACTCATAAATCTAAAGCTGCTTCCTTTAATTTTATTTTTCAGTTTTATTTCTTTAATGCTTTCATTTTAGTCTCAAAAGAAAATGTTTTAGGGCTACGGATATAGCTCAGGGGTATAAGAGCCTGCCTGGCAAACACAACATTTGATTCACAGTACAAAAAAAGAAAAAGGAAACTTTGAGTCTACAATACATCATGTTATCAGCTGTTGAGTAGATTATTTAATGACAACCAAAACCTGACCTACTGTATTTGATACTATTTTACTCAGGTAAATAGAGATTAGGTCCCTGAAACTTGCTGTCTGTCAGGAATATCCAAGCATAGAGAAACTAAAAATAGAAAATGCTTGTACTTTCAGTCTCTGGGTTTATGAAATAGCTTTTAAAATAATTTGGTTTTCATTACTTCACATGATGACTAAATGATGAGCATACTTGTTTTGTAAAATAAAGAATATCCAACAGGTATGCTAGCAGGGAGACTGAGGCAAGAGCATCACAAGTTCAAGTCAAGTATGGGCAGCGTAACAAGAAAAGAGAGTTTACTGGGAATGTGGCTCAGTGCTTCCTTGGTCCAGCCCACCGTACCAAAGAAAAATGAAAAAATCAGATATAACATAATTTAAATTTTTGTGTGTGTGTATGTGGCCAGCTCAGCCCACCAGGGGGCGGGGCTGGCTGGCATGTGGTGCTGGGGATTGAACCGCAGTCCCTGTGCTTTGCTAAGCTTGTTCTAATTAGGTGCTTTAGACCACTGAGCCATCTCACCAGCCCCTATAACATAAATTTGATACTTTGGAGATTGTATATAAGAAGTTGGCTACTTTCATTTACTGTTACCAGAAATCATTAGGTGGACCTATAAATGCTCACTAAGCACTGAAAGAATAACTGGATTAACTCTGTTGTTCTATTAAGGTTAAAAACGCCAACTAACGCCAACCATGAAAGATCCAAGTCGCAGCAGTACTAGCCCAAGCATCATCAATGAAGATGTGATTATTAACGGTCATTCTCATGAAGATGACAATCCATTTGCAGAGTACATGTGGATGGAAAATGAAGAGGAATTCAACAGACAAGTTAGTTTGGAATATAAATGTTTTTAATAGCCCATTACAGTCCTTAGTATAACTATACTTACCCTGAAATGCATTTATCTGTTCCTTTTATGAAATACTGTATGTGGCTGTATATGCTACCACTTCTACTTTGTTTGATTTTTTTATTACTACTAAGCTTAACTGCTGTTGAAATTACCTAGGGAAATCACCTTGTTTCATGGACTCTGGAGATTCTGATTCAAGAGCACTAGGGCAGAAACTGAGAAATTTTTATAAGCTCCTCAGTAGTTCCCGTGAGCAATCTGGTTTGGAAACCACTGTATTACACCAGATCATTGTATTACAATGCAAGTCGAGGGAATTGTGGAATTGGGAGCAGGTGGACACAGGTACTAGGATACAGAATTGTGCTGCTTTTATCTGAGATCCTCAGTCTGATAAACCTGAAAAATCTGATAACACTCATTAGAGAACTGTCATACATTGATAAATGTCTTTTATTTATGTATTTTTGGCATCTTTTTCCATCTCCCTTCTCATTTCTGCCTTGATTGTGGTTTTGGTAGCAAGTAGGCAGCTTGACTTCTCTATATCCAATGGTGGACTTTTTTTTATTTACTGTATTTGTTACAGGGTCTCACTACACAGCTTGGACTCATAGTGATCCTCCTGTTTCAGTTTCCTCAGCACTGGGATTACAGGCGTGTGCCACCATGCCACTTTCTGTGGCTGGCTAAGTGCAATGCAGGGAATAGGGAGGCATGTGGTGCCAGGGATGGGTCCCTGCTCTTAGTGCTTAGTCCACTGAGCTATCTTGCTGGCCCTTTTTTGTCTTCTTGAGACAGGGTTTCACTATACAGTTCAGGGTGGCCTTGAGCTCACTTTGAAGCCCAGGCTGGTCTTGACCTTGGAACAGTCCTCCTGCTTCAGGCTTCCCAAGTTCTAGAATTATAGGCGTGTACAACCAGGCCTGGCTTTTTAAGGTTGTGTGTGCAGTTACCTAGTTTGTTTTCTTTTTTTTTTTTTTTTTTTTGTTTTGTTTTATTTTTTAGTTGAGGTTTATTTTTTGCATTTGGTGCCAAGGACCAGGGCTTCCAGCTTGCTGTACAAACATTTTGCCACTGAGCTAAATCCCCAGCCTCAGTAATGAACATTCTAGAGCAGTTGTGTTGAACCTATAGCATTTATGCCACAGCAGACTATATCATTCATTGAAAGCTCTAAATGATTTGCCATCACTGTTCTAGACTAAACAAGTTCAATCTTATTTCAGTAAGAATCAGTTGATGTGTTTTGTTTCAGTGCTGGGGATGGAGCTCAGGGCCTCATGCATAGTAGGATCAGTTGGAAGGGGGTCATTTTGATTATTCATGCTGTTGCCATACTCCCAAGAGATTTTCTTTGAGGATTTTTACAGTTTTAAGGTATCACAGGTAAATCTGATACATATTCCTCAAAGGAAAGAACTCCTTTATTTCTTAATTCTTCCTCTTATAATTCTTTCCACTGCCATCCTCAGTGGAAAAAGTAATTCTGATGACACAAACTAAAGGTATAGAACATGCTGTGGTGTGTGGAATCAGGTGTGTGGCACACACCTGTAATCCCAGCACTAGGGAGCCTGAGATAGGACAATCACTGTGATTCTGAACTGTGTAGCAAGACCTTGTATCACATAAATAAATAGTCAAAGTATAGAAAAAAACTAATCAGATCTTCATGGGACCTGGGTCATTATAGTAAGCTGGGGTTGTTTTTTGGATGAGGTTTTGTTTCTTGAGAACAGGGTCTCACTGTGTATCTCAGGCTAGGCTCTGCTGAAATTGCAGTCATGCACCACCATGCCTGGCTAGGACATTTTTTATTTGTAAAAATTTTTGTAGTCTGGAGATTAAACCCAGAAAGGGTTCATGCTAAGCATGTGATGTACTATTCAGCTATACCCGTATCCCCAACATTTTGGGTATTTATTTATTTATTTATTTTGGGGGGAAGGACCTGGGAATTGAACTCAGGCCTTTGCGCTTGCCAGGCAAGCACTTATTCTACTGAGCTATCTCCCAGGCCCAACATTGTGGCTTTAAATGGATTACTTTTAGCCACTTCTAGTGATGTGTTACTAAGAATGTTATAAATTGTCTTTTTATTTATTGTAAATCTAGATAGAAGAGGAGTTGTGGGAAGAAGAATTTATTGAACGCTGTTTCCAAGAAATGCTGGAAGAAGAAGAAGAACATGAATGGTTTATTCCAGCTCGAGATCTCCCACAAACTATGGACCAAATCCAAGATCAATTTAATGATCTTGTTATCAGTGATGGCTCTTCTCTGGAAGATCTTGTGGTAAAAAGTTATTTTTCATCCTTTTAGACCCTAGTTCATCTCTCCCATAAGTGGAAAAATCACCTACCATCTATTTAAGAAGAGTTCTACATCTCTTCCCCTTCCAAAATTATGCTGCTCTTTACAGTGGAAGCAGGGGCCTCCTGTTCTAATGACATGGAGTGACTTCTGGCAACACTGGAGTCATAGACCACTAACAGACTTGCCTCTGCTTTCAGCCATCATGTTGCCTTTTAGATACCATGTTACCATAGAGTATTTGTGTTAAAAGAATCCAGAAAAATACACAGTATTACCATATGACTTGTGTATACAAAAGTAGCTTGCTTTTTAATCTTGACCTAATTATTTGCTCTTTGTTTTTTGAGACCGAGTACTTGCTATATAGTACAGGTTGGCCTTGAACTCATTATGTCATCAAGGCTGCTCTTGAACTTGTAGCATTCCTCTTGCCTCAGTCTTCTAAGTGCTGGAGTTATAAATGTGTGCCACCCTGCTCAGCTTGTTTTGTTCTTGTGATACTGGGGATTGAACCCTGGAGTGCTGTACCACCAAGCTATATCTCCAGCCTTCACTCCCATCCCCACCCTTTCATTGATTCTGGGACAAGGTCTCATCAAGGTCCTTTGGCTGGCCTTGAACTTGAGATCCCTCTGCCTCAGCCTCTCAAGTAGCTGCAATTACAGGATACAATATCATGCCTGTCCCAAAATTTGAAAAAATTTTTTTGAAAAGTAAAATTAAGAAGACCTTCTACTTAGGGATTTTGTTGAGGTATCCAGTTCATTTTTGTTTGTTTTTAGCCAGCTCAACCTGCCCTAGGGGTGGGGCTAGCATGGCATGTGGTGCCAGGAATCAAACTGCGGTCCTTGTGCTTAGCCTGAGCTTGCCTAAGCAGGCACTTTAGACTGCTGAGCTATCTCCCCAGCCCTATCCAGTTCATTTGGAACTGTGAAAAATAGAAAATTTCACAAGCTTATGGCAAAAAAGGAAGACAAACCTATATTTACATTTTCAGTTACTCTTGTCTCAACAATTATCATATATTTGCAGTCAAAAGTTTTTCAGAACCTGTGATAGCATCAGCACTGAAATAGAACCCCGGGGGCTGGGGAGATAGCTCAGTGGCATAAGCACTGCCTGGCAAGTGCAAGGTCCTGAGTTTAATCCCCCCATACTGCAGATAGATAGATAAATAAATAAAGATAAAATAAAATTTTGGGGCCAGGGATTTGGCTCAATGGTAGAATGTTTGCCTAGCAAGCTGGAAGCCCTGGGTTCGGACCTCGGCACCAAAAACAAAAAATAAAAAAACCTCTCCTAAAAAACGATTCAACCAAAAAAATACAATAATCCAAAAAAACCAAGAACAAGGCAACTGAAATAGAACTCAATGAACCCTAAATTTCACTAAACTCAAAAGAATTTTTGCCTAAGTATGTTGGTGATTCACCTGTAATCTCATGCTGTAGAAGCTGAGGCAGGAGGATCACAGGTTTGAGGTCACCTATGTAGTTAGTTGAAGGCCAATTTGTATTTCATAGCAAGGTTATAATCTTAAAACAAAAAAAATATTTTGGCCTAGCAAGGTAATACACACATATAATCCCACCTACTTGGGAGGCTGAGGCTGAGGCAAAAGGATCATTTACATATGTAATCAGTCAATGCTTCTACCAAATAGTTCTCTAGAATTTATCCACTAAACTCCAAAGTGTTTCAGTTTTTTGTGTGGTTGGGTTTTTTGTTGTTTTTCCAATAGACTCCTGTTAACTATGCATTGATTTCTTAATCTGTATATTTTAACTACCTGTGAAGCATCACAAAAATCAGTTCCTCAACTACATTCTAGATTTGGATAATCAGTCTTTTAGGCAGTTCAATTTTTTTTTTTTTTTTTTAGGGAAGGGCCTACAGGGTGTTCAGGGTCTCACTGCTATATCAGACTCATAGTGATCCGCCAGTTTACAGCCTCCCAAGAGCTGGGATTACAGGCGCATACCACCATACCCAGTCTTAAATGCCTTCTCAGCACACCCTGGGGGCGGGGGCGGGGCCAGTGCAGCAGGCCCAGGGATGGAACCCCTGGCCCCTGTGCCTGCTTGTAGGTGCTTTAATCCACTGAGTTAGTTGGCCAGCCCATAGGCAGTTTAATTTAAAGAAAAAAAACACTGTAGACTATTGTATAGCTGTCCTGCCTATCCGGCTTTTGGAAACCAATTCTTCTAAAAGACTATATGAAAAACAATGAAATTTACCTTGTGGTAGTCCTTGTGGCAGTAAATGACTTAACCCAGTGAACAGATGTATAATCTTATGAGTCTGTTTCAACATGCTTGCTTATGGCTTATATTGCCCTGATGAGTAAAGCCTCTTGCTAGGCTTAATGGAGAGTATAACTTCGTTTGTTTAGATAAGGTCTTGCTGTGTAGTTCAGGCTACCATTGAACTTGTGGCAATCCTTCTGGCAGCTTCCAAAATGCTCAGATTATAGACATGCACCACCATGTTTGACTTGTGCAGTATAATTTTAATTTGAATCTAGTATAAATCTATAATTCATGAACTGGTTCTTTTTGATCTGTTTGAAATTGTTCTTACTCTTCTATAACTGCCAGAAGGTTGGTTGGTTGGTTGGTTGGTTATTTATTTATTTTGTGTGTGTGGAACCGGGGATTGAATAGAAGGTTGCATATTTAATACTGCTTTTTAACTATACATTTTAGGGGCCAGGGAGATAGCTCAGTACAATAAGCGCTTGCCTGGCAAGTACAGGGTCCTGAGTTCAATCTTTGGTACTGCAAAAAAAAGAAAAATACACTTTAGACTTGTGTGTATGTGATGCTGCAGATTGAAGCCAGTTTCAAGCATGCTGCGCAGATGCTATTTTCACTAAAATATATTCCTAGGGCTGGAGAGATGGCTCAGTGGTCTAAAGCACCTACTTAGAACAAGTTTAGCAAAAGCATCAGGGACCGCGGTTCAA
>NW_004524745.1:1397803-1406120 GCF_000260255.1 Octodon degus | reverse complement strand
TATTCCTACCTCTAAACTCTATACTTAATAGTAAGACACCTTTCCTTCAGGGAAAGACTATATCCTGTCCAAGGAAATTGTTGTATTATGAAACTAAGATTAAATTAGTGCTCTGAAGTGTTGTTTAATATTACATTTTTGTCTTCAAGTGATACAGGAAACAGATTCAGTCTAAAAGCCTACCAACATGCCTTCATTTAGGCCTTGGAATCTGTCCTCATTTTCTTTTTATCATTGCTCTCCATAAGGCAGTAGAACAGTGTGTGCTAGGGATGTCGCTCAATGGCACAAGTGCCTGCCTGGCAAGTACAAGGTCCCAAGTTTGATTTCTGGTACCAAGTGGGGAAAAAAGCATGAGATCAGTTTTGGACCAAGGAGATACCTCATTGGTATAAGTTCCTGCCTAGCAATCTAAACATCCTAAGTTTGATCTCCTGTACCAAAAGAAAAAAAATTGCAAAATATGCAGTAGAAGATTTCCAACTAGTCTTCCTGTACACTGATATGTCTGCTTAGATAATTAAAGATTTAGAAGCTTAGAATAATATTGGTGCAAGTCTCTACAGCACTTAGAGACTTTACCCACTTCTTACTTTTGTTCATATTTGCAAAAATGGAGTCTTAGGGTGATTTATCCAGACATGCACAGGAAATTACATGGGGCAAAGCTGAGATTTCGGACTTAAATCTTCTGGCTCCCCATGTAGTTTTCTTTTCCTGTTATATACCATTCTTCCTGTTGGAAATTAGAAAAATAGAAAAATAACTTCCATCTTTTCAGTGAGGATCATTCATCAGCACTGCCCTGTTTATTTTAGTCACAATTTCAACACTTGTTTAACATGTTTGCATGATAAGAAAATGTTTTTTTTTTTAATTTATTTATTTTATTCATTTATTTGTGTGTGTGTGTGTGTGTGTGTGTGTGTGGCCAGCTCAGCCCACCAGGGGGCGGGGCTGGCTGGCATGTGGTGCTGGGGGATTGAACTGCGGTCCCTGTGCTTTGCTAAGCTTGTTCTAAGTAGGTGCTTCAGACCACTGAGCCATCTCACCAGCCCTAAGAAAATGTTTTAAGAAAATCCAGGATCATCAAATTAACCAAATTCTTTTTTTTCCCGTAATTTTATTGAGAAATAAATAGAACCAAATTCTTTATTCAGTGCTATTCCTTTAGTTTATATGAAGTTGGGTTTGGCTTATACTTCAGACTTAATTTCAGTTCCTACTTTCTACTTTCTCTTTAGAAAGTTGATATAAGGGGCTGGGGAGATGGCTCATTAGAATAAGCACTTGCCTGGCAAGCACAAGGGCCTGGGTTTAATCCCAGGTTCCATCCGCCAAAAAAAAAAAAAAGAAGAAGAAAGTTGATGTAATTTTATGGAATGCAATATTAGCTTATATCTGGGTTCTTTTTTTGCGGTACCAGGGATTGAACTCAGGACCCTGCACTTACTCTACTGAGCTATCTCTCCCACCTTCTGGGTCCTTCTTTTCCTGCCATCAATTTTCATTGGTGAAGTGTAACCTTAATATCTGAGTTTTTGCTCTTGTTTTTATTTTTTAAAAAGGTATTTCTGACAGGGATGCAGCTCAGTGGCACAGTGCCTGCCTGGCAAGTGCAAGCAAGGTCCTGAGTTCAATTCCCAGTACCAAAAAAGATACTTTTGCATGTGGATATAGCCTGAATGCCTGAGTATCTGAAGCCATTTGTAATGAACTTGATTTTTTTATGTACTTATTTTCCAGGTCAAGAGCAATCTGAATCCAAATGCAAAGGAGTTTGTTCCTGGGGTGAAGTACTAAAATATTTGAGTAGACGGGGCCCTCTTTTGGTGGATGTAGCACAATTTCCACACTGTGAAGGCAGTATTAGAAGACTTAATTGTAAAAGCTCTCTCGTCACTGTGTTACACTTATGCATTGCCAAAGTTTTTGTTAGTCTTGCATGCTTAATAAAAGTGCTGAGACTGTTACTAAGTAAAAAGCTGTCAAACATTTACTGAAAATATAATTGGGCTCATGGCTTAATGTAAAGACAGCAAGGAAAGAAGCACCAGTCAAGTTGTGACAAAGCACCAAATTAAACTCTAAATCTTACAAAATTGTCATCTTTGAGGTTAAACTCGTCCCTTAGGATTAACTAACACTTGTTAATGTCTACACTTTGTAGCAATGAGTAAATTTAAATACATTCCAGATTTCTCAGTTGCATTTGTCCTTAGCAATCCTCCCTCAAGGATATTCTGATGGAGGGCAGCCTCATCTCCATAGTTTGTTCAAGGCCAGTCTGAACTATAGATAGCAAGACCCTGTCTCCAAAAAATCCTTGCAGATTTTCCTGAAAATGTCTGTTAATTTGAAATAATTCTGTCTTTGGTGACTGAGGTAACAAGGTAATAACAAAGAGCTAGTCCTAGCTTTTCTGGTATATAATCATGTTAGAAATCCTGAATTTTTCTAATGATAAATTTGAAGAATATTTGAGAATTGTGGGTTCTGAGGATTCACCTCATCACAGCCATACTTGGGTGAAATATGTCTAATTTGGGACAAACACCAGCCTATAATCCAGTTGAACAAAGAGATTGTTACATGATTTGAATGGTGCTTTTCCTTGCTTTGTTAACCATCCTGACAGTAGTCTGCAGCACAACTTTTCTTTTTAACAAAGCTAGAACAGTTTTGGCTTCTTAAACTTCATATTTGAGTAGGTTAAGCTGCCATACGTGTTCAGTGTGAATAGTGTTTAAGTTGAAAATATTGTAAAAAAATTATATTTTTTCAAAAATATTTAAAAAAATAAAATAATAGTAGAACTGAACTGATGTCTGTTTATTGGCCCTGAACTACAGACTCTCCAGAAATAGCCACTAATGTACAGTACAACCCTGTGGGCACGCCATGCTGAGAAAGCAGGTTCATTGGAATCCATAGTAGCAAGTATGTTGCTCTGAACATATCTTTACATACTACACTAGTGAAATAAACCCAACCACCCTGTGCTAGCGTTTTGTTGCCTGAGACTGCAATGTGAGAGCAATTCCTAAAGTGTGTTAGGAAACTGGACGGGCCACTCATTAAGGTGTGTGTTACCAAGCCTGGCCCTTTTTTAAACTTTAGTTTTAAAGAAATAAAACAAATATATAAAATAAATAATATATAAATAATAAACTAATCATTGGAGGCTGGTTTTTTTGTTGGTACAGGGTCTCGTTAACACGGCTCAGACTCATAGTGATCCGCCTGTGTCAGTCTCCCCAGTGCTGAGATTACAGGTATGCACCACCACACAGAGCTTACTTTTTTTTTTTTAAAGGTAGGTTCTGGGAGGCCAGAACCTGCTTCCTCAGCCCTCTGTAGAAGAAGCGCTTCCCTGGCAAGCGCAAGGGCCTGAGTTCAATCCCTGGTTCCGTCAAAAAAAAGAAAGAAAGATAGGTTCTGGCTGTGTAGTTCACACTGACCTTGAACTCATTGTAGTCCAATCAGGCTTTAACCTTGAGATGATCCTCTTGCTCCAGCCTCCTGAGTGCTGGGATTATAGGCATGTGCCACCACTCCTGGCTTGGTACTAAAGTTTAAACCCAAGGCCTTAACACTGAGCTACCTCCTCAGCCCTTAATTTTTATTTTGAGATAATTAAGATTCCCAAAGTTGGCTCAAACTTAAAATCCTCCTGTTTCAGTCTCAGAGTGCTGAGAATACAGGTGTGCACCACCATGTCTGGTAATTGGTGGGTGGGTTTTTTTGTTTTAGATAGGGTCTCACTATGCAGCACAGGCTGGTTTTGATCTTGAAATGATCTCCTGCCTCAGTCTTTAAGTGCTAGGATTACAGGTGTGTGCCACCATGCCCCGCCTACAAATAGGTGGTTTTTGTTTTTGTTTTTGTTTTTAGGTGTGTTTTTAATAGTCCTAAAATAGTTATGCTTAGTTTTTTTTGTTTTGTTTTTTTTTTTTTTTTTTTTTTTTTTTTTTTTTTTTTTTAAGCCATGATTCAACCCTCAGTCCTCCCTCTGTTTTCTGGGAGCCCTAGATCACAAGTGGCATGTGCCAGCCATGGTTGAGCATATCTGTAATGCAGTAGGAGGCTGAGGCCATTGGACTGCTGACAGTTTGAGGAGCCTGAGCTACATACTGAGTTCAAGCCTAGTCAACTGCATAATAAAACCCTGTCTTGAGAGTGGCACAGCCAGCTGTCAAATATGACACAGGGTTTTTACCTCTGTATATGTGCTGCTAAAGTGAGCACATGGGTTTTTACCTCTGAACTAGGGCGAATAAGCTCATTTCCACATACTGCTGAATAATTGCAATGAGAATAATACCACAAATTAGGCCCCATAATCTAATGATTGAGAGTGAGAATTCTAGCTAGAGTTCTTAGATGTGATTCTTGTGATCATGAGCAAGTCAGTAAAACTTGCTGTGCCATCATCTGCACATATCTAAAATGCTGGTAGGACATGGCTTTTTTTTTTTTTTTTTGTGGCAGAACCAGGGACTGAACTCTGGTCCTTCCACTTGCCAGGCAAGCGCTTACCTACTGAGCCATCTCCCTGGCCCCAGACATGGCTTTCAGAGTGTTTCGTTTATTTTGCAGTACAGGGCTTCACACGTGCTAGGCAAACTGGGTGACTATACCATGTAGCATTTTAGATTTCTAACGAGGCTTTTCACCAGATGGGTCTCTACAAATATTCTAGAATCTGGCAAAGATTTCTGAATTTTTCAGTAAGGGATATTCAGGCTATAATAAGAGTTATTTAGCTCCAGATTGTGTGATTATTACTATACATCACTCAAGTCACTCGACACAAAGAATGTCGTAAGTAATTGTTCTTGTTATTAAAAATGTCTAGGGCTGGGGGCAATGTCATCTTAGTGGGACATGTGCTTTACATGTAGGAGGTCCCAACTTCAGTCCTATCACCATTAGAGAAGAAAAACTTTGGCCATCATGGTGTACAAATAATCCCAGCTACTCAGCTAAAGTAGAAGGATCACAAGTTCAAGCCCAGACCTTGTCTGAATTTTTAAATTCAGAAAGCTGGAGGTGTTGTTCCACAATCTCTTGGTTCAATCTCCAGTGCTTAAAATATTTCTTAGAACTTTTGGTCCACCTAGAAGAACATGCACATTGAAACCCTTAAGTGTTTAGAGTACTCTGCATCCTGTATTCCTGGTGGATATGTAAGAGTTCACTGTCACCACACATCTGAAGCCCTACAAGGAAGTTCATCTCTAGCTAGGTTTGTACTGGCATAGTTTTGTGGTTGCCAAAATCATTCTACTTTAGAGAACTTAATTTTATGCCCTGAATTGAAATAAGCATGTAGGAGAGGATTTTTCCATTTTGCTATGTCAGGATTTGTTGGATTTTTCCATGTCAAATGTCAGGTATTTGTTCAGCTGCTGGAATGTCCATGACTAGCTGGTGGACTGTAGTTGCCTAGATTGTATCCAGGTGTTTGGGAAAACCAGTATCTCAGAAGTGTAACAATTTAGTGGTCAATGCAAGTTGGGAAAGTTCCTAATTATAAAATGACTAAGGAATTCCACTTAGAATTCATATTTTGACTTTACCCAGTCCATCTTCCCCTTAAGGACACCCAAAGAGGTCACAAAAATGAAGCAGTGGGGCCAGGGAGTTGGCTCAGTGGAATAAGCGCTTCCCTGGCAAGCACAAGGGCCTGAGTTCAGTCCCTGGTTCCGCCAAAAAAAAAAGCAGTAGTTTGGGTTTTTTCTTGTTGAGACAATGTTCTGATTATTCAGCCATCCCACAAAAGTCAGCAGCACATCCTACCTTTCTTGGAACTTTTCAGACCTTGGTGCACACAGACGCAGCTTCTCTATTTTCAGGAGTGTCTTCTAGAACTGGTGGCTGGTTTTTTAACTTCAGAGAGAATCCTTTGAAGACTGGGCAGATGGGGATGTATTTCAGAAAGGCAATCTTTTTGACTGTGTCCATCCCAATGGGGAAGTCATAACTCTTTAGGCTGGCAGACGTCTCACTGTTGGCATGGGCTCCAGCTTTCCATTGTATCAGGCCTCGTTCCTCAGGACTCCCTGGAAGAGGGCAGTAGGGTCATTTACCAAGACAAGCAAGTCTTACTACCTCCTGGTCCTAGGTCAGACTTTGATAATTTTAAATTTTTCTCTGGTGGTAGAGGTTGAACCCAGGACTTCACAAAGCCAAGGTATGTGCTGTGTCACTGAACTGAACCCATATCCTTGAAGTGTCAGACCTGGGTGTGGTGGTGCGAGCTTGTAATCCTATTATTAGCTGAGGCAGGAGAATTGCAAATTATTTTATTCTATTTTTGAGATGGTCTCACTATGCAGTTTGGGCCAGCCTTGTGCTCACTTTAGTAGTCCCCAAGCTGGTCTCAAACTCGCAGAGATCCTCCTGGCTCAACCTCCTGACTGCTGGAATTATAGGTGTGCACCACCATACCTGGTTCCAGGCGGCACAGTCTGCACCTGTGTCCGGGGCTGAGGGGGCTGAGACCACATGGCATGTGTGGCTGGGGATTGAACTCCGGTCTTTGTGCTTGCCAGCTAGGTGCTTATGCCTCAGAGCCATCTCCGACCCACAAATTTTAGTTAAGCCTAGACAACTTGATAAAACTGTATAAAAAAATTAAAAACAGCTGGAAGTGTAGTTCAGTGTAAGGCCTACATTCAATCAAAAGGGTGACTTTTCTGCAAGTTAAGAGCTAGTGAAAGCTTTGCAGGCCCCTGGTTAAGAACTGGGTTCTATGCCAGCCAGCCCTGGGTTTGAATGCAGGTTGTCTGAACCCAGGCAAGAAACTTGACAACTCTGAGCCTCGTGTCCTTCCTCAAAGCAGATTAAAGGGCTACTAAAGATTATGTGGCAGGGGCTGGTGAGATGGCTCAGTGGTCTAAAGCACCTACTTAGAACAAGCTTTAGCAAAACCCAGGGACCACAGTTCGATCCCCCAGCACCACATGCCAGCCAGCCCGCCCCCTGGTGGGCTGAGCTGGCCACACACACACAAATAAAATTAAAAAAAAAAAAGATTATGTGGCATAACACAGATGACTGCTGAAGCTCAGTTGTGTTGGAGGTTAGTGACATGAAGGATTCGGCCAGGTGCTTTGAGGTGATTGCACAGCTGCCCACTCAGAAGTCCTTTATCTCCTTAGGTTTTCTAGGCATTGAAGCTGCCGTGTCACTCAGAACTACAAGCTGTTCCAGCCTGTTTCTCTAAATGGGGAGGATAACTGTCATGGTTGAGTTGCTACCCACCCAAGAGATAGCTACACTGCCGAGATGCTATCATCCAACCCTGACATGACACACACCTGTAATCCCAATCCTTTGAGGATGAGACAGGAAAATCAAGAGTTTAAGTCCAGTTTGGAAAACTTAAGTGACTTGGTGAGACCCTGATGTTGGACTCCGAGGCCCTGGGTTCTGTCAGTTCCTCCACAAGCAAAATACAGCTTTGGCACAGCACACACCTGTAATTCCAGCACTCAAAGACTGAGGCAGGAAGATTGCTGAGTTTAGGCTAGTATGAGCTACATAGTGAGTTTAAAAGCAGCCTGGACTGCATAGCAAAACCCTGTCTTAAAAAAAGGGGGGGGGGCTGGTGAAATGGCTCAGTGATCTAAAGCACCTACTTAGAACAAGCTTAGCTAAAGTACAGGGACTGTGGTTCAATCCTCCAGTACCACATGCCTGACAGCCCCGCCCCCTGGTGGGCGGACCTGGACACACACACACACACACACACACACACACAAATAAAAATTTAAAAAAATTTTTTTAAAAATCACCTTATTCTGCCTCGAATCTCCTCAGGAGCCTTGGGCCCTGTTCTCTAGCCCACGTCTGAACACAGGCCCTGATTGCTATTCTGTGCCAGCCTGAACCCTCAGAGCTTCAGAGACAGGCAGGACCTGTGATTTTGTTTGAGGTGCTAAGCCACTAGGAATAGAGGACCACCAACCCTGGTGTTCTATTCCCTCTGCCCCTATGCAGATGCAGTCATTAGCTCATCCTCATGAAGCTTTCCCAGCCTGCAGCCAAGATGCCCTAGAACTGTCCAGCAGAGGCAGTGTGGTACTATGGCTGGCACATAGCCAGGGATTGTGTTAGACATTAACATAAAGATTAGTACTCTCATGGCTCAGTGGTCTAAAGCACCTATTTAAAACAAGCTTAGCAAAGCACAGGGACTGCGGTTCAATCCCCCAGCACCACATGCCAGCCAGCCCCCGCCCCCTGGTGGGCTGAGCTGAGCTGGCCACACACACACACACACACACACACACACACACACGCATAAATA
>NW_004524745.1:1352521-1397498 GCF_000260255.1 Octodon degus | reverse complement strand
AAAAAAAAAAAAAAAAGATTTGTGCTGTCCAACTTTGAGACTGGCTGTGGTCATAGTTTCTGTTTTTGTTTTGTTGTTTTTTTTGACAGGGTCTCACCATGTAGCTCAGGCTGGCCTTGAATGCACTATGTAGCCCACGCTGGCTTTAGTGATCCTCCTGACTGGGTCTCCCAAGTGCTGGGATTACAGGCTTTTGCCATGTGGTCATAGTTTTTAAGGGTGAAATGAGATACTTAGCTTCATATCTGACTCATATGCTTATTAGAGTGCCTGATGACATTGGGGTTTTTTTTAAATATATTTACTGGACACACTTGTACTTGGTACACCACAAACTATCCTGCACAATCCCTACAAGATGCTCTACTACCAAAGGTACATGTGGGATTCTTCTATTAGCCAGCATGGTAGTCTTAATATATTTGGGGTGGATTTTACCAACAAACTGAGTTTGTACCTCTTTCCCATCTTGCAAGATGGCGGGTGAAAAAACTGAGAAGCCAGACACTAAAGAGGAGAAACCTGAAGCCCAGAAGGCTTCTGCCAGTGGCACTGGTAAAAAGGGTAAGGTGAAGAAGGCAAAAAAGTCCAAGAAGGGGCAGCCCCACTGCAGCCGAAATCCTGTCCTAGTTAGAGGAATTGGTAGATACTCCCGATCTGCCATGTATTCCAGAAAGGCTTTGTACAAGAGAAAGTACACAGCTGCTAAATCAAAGGTTGAGAAGAAAAAGGAGAAAGTTCTTGCTACCATCACAAAACCGGTCGGTGGGGACAAGAATGGAGGTAGCCGGGTGGTTAAGCTTCGAAAAATGCCTAGGTACTACCCTACTGAAGATGTGCCCCGAAAGCTCTTGAGCCACGGCAAGAAACCCTTCAGTCAGCATGTGAGGAAACTTCGAGCTAGCATCACTCCCGGCACCATCTTGATCATCCTCACTGGGCGTCACAGAGGCAAGAGAGTGGTCTTCCTGAAGCAGTTGGAGAGTGGCTTGCTACTTGTGACTGGGCCTCTGAGCCTTAATCGTGTTCCTCTACGAAGAACACACCAGAAATTTGTCATTGCCACCTCTACAAAAATTGACATCAGCAAAGTGAAAATCCCCAAACACCTCACTGATGCTTACTTTAAGAAGAAGAAGCTGCGGAAGCCCAGACACCAGGAGGGCGAGATCTTCGACACCGAGAAAGAGAGATACCAGATTTCAGAGCAGCGCAAGGTGGATCAGAAAGCGGTGGACTCACAGATTTTGGCAAAAATCAAAGGTGTTCCTCAGCTCCGGGGCTACCTGCGATCCGTTTTTGCTCTGACAAATGGAATTTACCCTCATAAATTAGTGTTCTAAATTTCTTACTAAGAACCTAATTAAATACCTGATACATTTTCAAAAAAAACAAAACAAAAAAAAAAAAAAAACAAAAACTGAGTTTGTAAGAAATAGGAAGGAAAAGGAGCCAGGCATGATGGTGCACACCTGTAATCATAACTGGGGCAAGAGGATCACAAGTTCAAGGCAAGCCTGGACAATTTAGCAAGACCCTGTCTCAGGGCCCGGGGAGATGGCTTAGTAGAATAAGCACTTCTTTGGCAAGCACAAGGGCTTGAGTTCAATCCCTGGTTCCACAAAAAAAAAAAAAAAAAAGACCCTGTCTCAAAAAAGGCTAAGGGTATAGCTCAGAGGTAGACCACTTTAGACCCAGGAGACAGACAGACGGATGGACAGACAGACACACACACACACACACACACACACACAGGTTTCCTTTCATAGGACCCAGAAATAACTACTGGCCTCGCCCACTCCAAGACCTACAAGCCATGGTCTATGCCTCTTTCCCTCTAACCAGCAGGCATTCCAGCAGCCCATCTGCTCCTACTGCTCCCCCAGGGCCTCCTCCTGCCTGCCTTGGACCTGGCCACATCCCCAACTTGGTGGCCATCTGATGGACTACATACAAGTCAAATCTCATTTTGTGCTGCCTTGTAAGACCCATACCTGGCACTGTGTTGTCCAATATGAAAGCAAGGCATCCGCCCACAAACATCTCCGTAGTCAGCAACACAGTCAGAATCTGGTCCACTTCAGGAATCCCTGTGGAACAGGCCAAGAGCTAATGGGTGTCATAGCACTCCAGTGAGCAGAGCCCAGGGGCTTCCCTCCTGTGCAAACTACTGACTTCCTTGAGCAGTCGTGACCTGGGAACTGCACAGAGCCCTGACTTTCAAGTTTATCTTTTTTTTTTTTTAAACATTTATTTATTTATTTATTTATTTATTTAGTGTGTGTGTGTGTGTGTGTGTGTGTGTGGCCAGCTCAGCCCACCAGGGGGCGGGGCTGGCTGGCATGTGGGGATTGAACCGCGGTCCCTGTGCTTTGCCAAGCTTGTTCCAAGTAGGTGCTTTAGACCACTGAGCCATCTCGCCAGCCCAAGTTTATCTTTTTCTTTCTTTCTTTCTTTTCTAGTCTTTCTCTTTCTCTCTTTCTTTTTAGCATAGGATCTACAGGGTCTCACTACACAGATCAGACTTGTAGTGACTCTCCTATTTTCAGCCTCCCAAGCATTGGGATTACAGGCATGAGCCCCATCTCAGTCTCTGTCTCAGTGTGCTGGCCCTTCAATATCTTTACCTCTGTCCTTCCCATCTTTGGTGCAAATCCCAGTTCTGGCAACTGCTAGTTGTTGACTTGAGACAAATCATTTAATAGTGCTGAGTGAAAATTATAATAGTATGTTTCATGGAGCTTTTTTGAAAATTACATAGCATAGGGGCCGGGGAGTTAGCTCAGTAGAATAAGTGCTTGCCTGGCAAGCGCAAGGGCCTGAGTTCAATCCCCGGTTCCGGAAAAAAAATAAATAAATAAAATAAAATTACATAGCATATGTAAGTAAATGCTTAAAACCTATCCACAGAAAGTATTTTAGTAAAGAACATCTACTAATGAGCTCTTGGATACTAACTTCCAGATTTGGGAAGAAGAATTTGTGGCTCTACAAGTCTGAAGTTTTGGAGGGAATGGGCTGTGCTCAGAGTTTTTTGTTTTTGCAGTGCCGGAGGTCTAACCAAAGGTTTTGTGAATGTTAAGCAAGTGCTCTTCCACTGAGCTACACAGCCCCAGGCTGTTTGGATCCCCCCCAACCCCCCAACAGCAAGCACCTGTGTTGATGGCACCGGGGTTGGAATCCAGGTAATTAGGCAACATAAGCCCAAAGAACATGGAAAAACCCAGCACGAAAAGGTTGCGGGAGGAGTTCATGTCCACAAACTGCAGGTTAGACAGCCCCACAGCCGTGATCATCCCTGCGGGGGCAGGAAAACACAGACCCTCAGGGCTGAGCGAGGCCACTTGGTGACCCATGCAGCCATACCCAGGCCCGCACCAGGCACTCACCGAAGAGAGTGCAGAACATGCCCCCCAGAATGGGGTCGGGGAGCGAGGCAAACAGGGCGGTGAATTTACCAATGGCGCCCAGGACCAGCATGATACCCGCACCATACTGCACCACGCGGCGGCTGCCCACCTGCCAGGAAGCCAGGGGCGGGGCTCGGACTCAGGACGCGCTAGGTTAGGGCTAGAAGCGGGCCTAGGTGGGCGGGCTTTCATTAGGGGCGTTGGCCTCTCAAACACGGGGCGGGGCTAGACCGATGGGTCCGGCATGGGGTTGTGCCAGTGGTGGATTGGAACCTGACAGAATTTTGTGCTGCCCTGGCTGGTGGCGGCACCTTGGTAATCCCTAGGACGCCGATATTGGGACTCGACGAGGTAGACCCATTGCCCGTGCCCAACAGTCCCGCGATAATGCAGCAGACGCCCTCGATGAAGATGCCCCTGTAATGAAAGGACCAGCGGGGGTTTACACCAGTCTCTTCACAAACTGTCCTCCTATTACCCCATCACACTTCCTGCACCTCTGGGTTGGTGCGGGCTGTCACTGCCGGTGTGAAGTCGCGCTCCAGGCCACAAGGAGGTCTGGAAACTAAGAGCCCTGGTGCTGACGCTGGGCCAAGTGCCCTAGGCAATTGGACTTTCATGTTCTCACCAGTCCAGTGGAGATATAGTAAAGTAGAGCCTTTCTCATGGCTATCGGATTGCCTGAGAGAAACAACAGGAAGAAGTGGGCACACGGAAGGTTGTCAATGACTGTGGCTTCCCTGTGACTGTACCTCCTCAGCAGGTTCCAAAACTCAGAACTATTGTTCTACTTTCAAGGAAAACAAGGTCTAGGGGTGTGAGCCTCCCTGCTTATGTCTGCACCTCTTGGCACTCAAGCCCATCCCTACATTTCCTTCCCAAGTGGCCCCTCCTGGGGCTCGGCAGTTGAGGTGGGCAGGTGAGCATACCTGTTGATAGCATGGACTGGAGGGGACGGTGCACCAGCCAGACGAGCGCAGGCGTAGTAATCTCCAATGGACTCAATGATACCTGCCAGTGTGGCACTGAACATTCCCAGGACAGCAGCCACGGTCACTGTGGGCAAGCCCCACTGACCTGGAGGGGAAGGCAAGAGGGTGGCTACAGCAAGGAGCCCTGGAGGACTGGATACAGTGAGGTTTTTTGTTTTGTTTTGTTTTGGGTTTGTTTGGTGGTTTTGGGGTTTTTTTTGCTTTTTGGTTTTGTTTTTTTTTTTTTTTTTTTTTTTTTTTATTTTATGGAAGGGTCTACAGGGTGTTCAGGGTCTCACTGCTAGATCGGACTTGTAATGATCTGCCTGTTTACAGCCTCCTAAGAGCTGGGATTACAGGCGCGTGCCACCACGCCCAGTCTCAGTTGCTGTCTCAGCTCACCCCAGGGACAGGGACAGGGATCCCGGAAATGCACAGGACAGTTCTTGAGGGAGAGAGGAGCTGGTGGTGGGGAGGCCTCACGCTGAGGTAGGCACTATGCAATTATTTGGGGTATTCAGAGGCATAGAGCTGGAGTGAGGCATTTGTCTAAGATAACACTTCTCTTCTTGGCACACTATAAATCTGTGACAAACCTGGGTACAGGGAAACTGACACATGCTGGTAATCCCAGCACCCTGGGATACTGAAGCTAGAAGATTACAACTTTCAACCCAGTCTGAGCAATTTGACAACTTAGACTACCTCAAAATAAAAAAGGACTGGGACATAGTACAAAGACTTTAGGTTCTCTCTCTGGTGTATGTGTGGGGGGCTGTGGTTAGCACTAGTTCCGTCATCAGATGAACCGGGCCCACCAGGGATCTCACAAGTTTCCAGTCAGGGCCAGAAGGGCCCAAGCAGGAGTGCTTACAAGGATAGGGAATGCGGATCCAGGGTGAAATAGTCATGATGTCCCCACGGGCATCAGTTCGAGCCTGGAAGCCATAAGCTGTTGGATCCATGGGCAGCACATCTGTCAGTGTCAGCACATAGCAGAGTAGCCACACAGTCATAATGGCCAGCACAATCTGAAGCAGAGTGGGTTGAAGGGTAGCTGCAGGCACTGCCATCTCCATTCAAGATAACCAGTCCTACTTTGGCCCAGCCTCAGCCCCTGTAGTGTTCAGATGCAGCCCTCTCCAGCTCTGGCTAGGACCGCATCTCTACTCTGGTTCCCATGCTATCTCTGCCATTTCCCTCACCTTGGCCCTGAGCAGAGATCGGACCCCTCAGCTAGGCCCTGCTCTAGTCCCTGCCCCAGCCACCTGTCAGCTCCTCACAGGAAACATCTTGAAGATCTGGATGCGGAAAAGAGTGAGGCCCTTGCCCCAGCGGTAGCCAGGCAGCGGGAAGGCAACATTGCGCAGGTACTGAGAGAAGAGGACGATCAGGAGAATGGAGCTGGAGGCAGAGGCACAAGGAGGAGGTGACTGGTAGTCCAGGCTGAGGCCAGGAGCCAGGACTAAAGGGCCAGGACTAAAGGAGTGGGAAGGCAGGGCTGGGGTGGGAAGGAATCAGGCCTGGTGCCTGCTTACCAAGCTGAGATGCCCCAGTGGGAGCCAGCTCGGTCGCCAGCAGCTTGGAAGACAGAGAGGCCAATGAGGGAGACAGTGGGGGTGACCGTGAGAGGCCCAATGTAGCTGAGGAGAGCCCCAGGCAGCCCCATCAGCCCGATCACCACCTCCACTATGCTGGACACCATGATTGCGCCCTGGATCTAGAAGGGCAAAGTCAGAGTAAGTCACCATATAGACTGTGACCTGGCCACTAGCAGTTCTTCAACTGCCTCCACAAGTCCCCACAGGTCAACAGAGGCCTTTATTCCTATCTAGTACCCCTACCCCAGCCCCTGGGCCTTCTACCCACCTCTCTCATCCGTGGTTGCCAGATATGAGAGGTGTTCAGAGGCAGACTCCAGTTACCGTAGATCTCCTCTGGGGCAAAGAGGGACACACAGACAGTAGACAGCAGGGAGAGAAAATGCTGTGGTGAGTACACCCTGCTGTTTGCATTCAGGACATCTTCCCAGACCTACAGACCCTAGGGCCTCCCCTCTCCAGCCCCAGGATCCCCAAATGGGCGCACCTTCTGGTGGGCATTTCCACTTCTCTAGGGCCAGGATGGCTTTGGCTGGAACCAGAAATGCGAAGGCACTGGCCTGGAACAGGGGCAGCCTAGAGGAGAGATGTAGGGTGCCAGGGATAGGGTAGGTGGAAGAGGAGTAGAGGCAAGGCAGAGACAGAGGGACATGGGCATGGGTGGACAGAGAGAGGTCACTGAGGCCCCAGTAGGACAGGCCCAAAGCAAAAGACAACTGCCTGCCTTAGCATGAACCTGTCCTTTCCCTCCTGCATGGAGCAGTTCATGAGGGGCCCAGGGAATGAAGAGAGCTGCTCTGTTCTGGCCCCCAAGCTCTGCTCATATCTTCCTCACCCCCCACTGCACATCAAACTACCGCCCTGTCCCCAGTGGCCCAGACAGACCCAGAGGCTGTCAGGCCATCAGGGCAGGGAAAAGAGTGCCCCTGTGCACACAGAGTGGCCCTTATGAGGAGGAAAGCGGGGCAGGGTGGTGCATGTCTGTAATCTCAGCACCCTGGGAGGATGAGAAAGTGGGATCTCAAGTTCAAACCTAGCCTGGGTAATTTAGTGACATAGTAAAACTGTCTCTAATTTTTTAAAAAACATATTTATTTAATTTTTAATTTTTTTTTGCAGAATCAGGGATTGAACTCAGACCCTTGCACTTGCCAGGGAAGCGCTTAGTCTACTGAGCCATCTCCCAGCCGCCCCCCCCCCTTTTTAAGCAAAGTTTCTCTATATATTCCAGGCTGGCCTTGAACTCATTATGTAGCTCAGGCTGGCCTTGAACTCACAGTGATTCCTCCTGCCTCAGCCTGCCTAGTGCTAGTATTACAGATATGTACCACAATGTCTAACTTAAAAATTAAAAATTAAAAAAGGGGGGCCAGGGAGATAGCTCAGTAGATTAAGCACAAGCCTGAGTGCAATCCCCAGTTCTGCAAAAAAATAAAAATAAAAATAAAAATAAAAAATAAATTTAAAAAAGGGGAAAAGGGTAGAGGCTGGGGGTGTAGCTCAGTGGAAAGGCCCTAGATTTAATCCCAAGTACCAGCAACTATCCAGACTCAAGTTTGAGAAACACAACAGGAGCTCCCTACCCTGGGGATCCAAGCATCAGCATCCAACTCCTAGCACTAAGGCTGGTCCAGGATAGGAGCAGCAGGGAGGCGCAGACAGTGGGTTGGGTTGTTTTGCCTTTGTGGTACTAGGGATTGAACCCAGAGCCTTTGTGCTTATCTATATCCCCAGCCCTTTTTATGTATTATTTTTTGAATTTTGAAACAGAGTCTCACTAAGTCTCTACATTGTCCAGGCTGGGTTCTAACTGTTCGAAAGTTAATTTTATCAGTACACTTTTTTTTTTTTTTTTTTTCCAGAACCGGAGATTAAACTCAGGACCTTGGGCTTGCCAGGCAAGCACTTATTCTACTGAGCCAGCTCCCCGGCCCCAATCGGTACACCTTTGATATACACAATGATCACATTCATCAGAGGGAATTTATGCCTGTGCATGAAGCACCTTGATTCTTCCTTTTCTTTTTCCCATCAACCTTACCTGCCTTCTATCCTTTTCCCCTCCTTATTTATTTATTTATTTATTTATTTATTTATTTATTTTTGGCGGAACCAGGGATTGAACTTGGGCCCTTGTGCTTGCCAAGGAAGCGCTTATTCCACTGAGTCATCTTCCGGGCCTCCCCTCCTTATTTACAAAAGCTTTGTTTCCATCTTTCCTTCTGTTCTCTTTTTTTTCCTTTTCCCTTCCTCCCCTCCCTTCTCCCCCTCCTTTGTTCCTCTACCTATTTGAACATTTTCTTCCTTCTTGCCAATATCTATCATCCATTTTGGTCCTTCTTTATGCATTTGGTTTCTTATACAAGAGAACTAATCTGACATTTAAACATATGTGTCAGATTTATTTCAATTAAAAGTATGGTTTCAAGGTGTATCCATTTTACTTCTCTCAAGTTCATTCTTCTTTATGGCAGAGTACTACTCCATGGTATATAAATACCACATTTTCTGGTGCCTTTCTTATTGTACCAGGAATCAAATTCAGGACCTTGAGCTTGCCTGGCAGGTGCTTGTGCCACTGAGCTATATCCCCTGTCTACCACATTTTTTTTTTTTGGTCTTTTTTTTTTTTTTTTTTTGAGACACGGTCTTACTATGCAGTTCAGGTTGACCTTGAGCTCACTTTATAGTTCAGGTTGGTCTCAAATTTGCAATGATCCTCCTGCCTCAGCTTCCTGAGTACTGGGATTACAGGCATGTGCCACCACCATGCCTGGCAATACCACATTTTCTTTATCCCATGGCTCTAAGACTCTCCTGCCTCAGCCTCCCACAGTGCTGGGATTACAAGTGTACGTCACCATTACCAGCTTGCTTTGGATTTCTTTTTTTCTCCATAAAGTGCTCTGAGCAAGACTCCCTGTTCCTGCTATTGCTGTGTGTGTTACAGTGTACCCGTGTGTGTGTGTGTGTGTGTGTGTGTGTGTACATACATGTGTTTGAGGGCGGGGAGGGGGTGGCTCACCGAATGCCCAGTGTGGTCTGGATGAGAGTAGTGACACCCACACATGTGAAGATGGTGCCAATGAGTTGGCTGACCATGTACTGGTCTCGGCCCACGCACAGCGCTTCAGCCAGGAGGAAGGGCACAGCGATGGTGCCGCTGAAGCAGGTCAGGTAATGCTGGGGGTGGTGAAAAGGGAGTGTGTGAGACTGGACCCCAGAGCAGACAGAGAAACAGAGGCACCCACAGTCCTCATGCCTACCTCAGCGGGCCTGGACCTGGGCCACTCTGGGGTGCACCAGCCACAGGATACTCCCTATGGGACTTCCCAGACAGCCATTGCACATGCACCCAAGGACACTAATCTCCCCCAGGTTACCCTGAGCCTCCTCCCTGTGCCCCATGCACTCCTCTCTCACTCTCTCAGTCTCCACTGCCCTCCCCCCAACCCCTCACCCCCCTGAGCTGACCTAAGGCTTCTCTTCCTCTTGCCCAAGATAAGATTGTGGTGCAGGGGCAGGGAAGGGCAGGCTCCATGGGGCGTGCTAGGGTGGGGCCTGAGGATGGCTCACCTGGAAGCCCAGCAGGATGCACAGGTACCACGGAGGCACGTCTTCAATCTTGTACAGCATGTCATATTTGGGCTCCGGGGGCAGGGGTGTCTTCGGGCTCCCAGCAGAAGCCCCTGCAGAGCCCTGGGAATCCTGTTGGGGGAGCAGAGAAAAGCCATACCTAGGGGAGAGAGCTGTGGGAAAGGCACCACTGCCCCAGAATCAGTCAGGTGGCCCAAGTGGCACCTCAAAGTGAGATCCAAGCTGGGGGTGCCCACCTTCCGCTGCTGTCCATCCACCTAGCTGTCCTGGGGCTGCCTCCCATGCACTTGACTTGCTTCCTGCTGACTGAAAATGCCTGATGCCCTCAGGCCCAGGCCTTGGGAATGGGGCCTGGGTGAGAAGAGCCAAGAGGATGCCAGACAGCAGATAAACCCACTCTGTCCCACTGACTGTCCCCTAGAAGTCCTTGGGTATCACCAAGAAGGTGGCTGGGCCCCTACACCCCAAGCCCAAGTCAGCCTCCACCTCTGCCCCATGCCTCATTTGCCATGTTCACCTTGGGACTGTTGCTTGTAACGAATTCGTCAGGACTTATCTCTGCCTCCCAGAGAGGCTGCCGGGCCCCTCAGCCCCCCAACCATGGCAAGTCCCCTTCCCTCCAGTCCCCCAGCACCTGTGTCTGGTTCTCTGAGTCTTCCTGAGCCCTCATCTTTGGGCAGAAGTCTGAGAAGCTCCTGAGGAGAAGAGAGGATGACTTTACAAAGTCCAAGGAGGACTTTACTCCACACATCAGACATTGTTCCAAGTAAATCTGTAACCAGGTCCCTGGTTCCAGATTGCGAAAGAGGGACCTGGGCAGGGGTGAGGCATTAACTGGCCATGTGGTGAAGGCCACCCAGGCCTCTGCCACGTTCGCTTCCTGGGCACACGAGTGTGGCACAAGACTTTGTTCTTGCTTTCTTAGCGAGGGATGGTCAAAAGGTGAGGTGAGGACAGTCTTGGAAGTTTACCCAGCCCTGAGCAAGCTAACAAGAAAGGGAGAGTACGTGTGTGGTTTTTTTTTTTTTTTAATGTGCATACTTATTATGTCACTGTCCACAGGAGGCCCTTCCCTACTTATTAATAACAGGTCAGTCTTTATCATGATCACAATACCCATTCTCCTCTTGAGGAACGATTCTATGCCAAGCCACAGTATGTTTGCATACGCATCATCATGCATAACCCTTGGCTGGGTGATATTACCCTTTTAATGACAGTGAAGAAAGATTTAGGAGCATGATTTAACAGAAGCCATACTGGCAGCAAGGGTTTTTTTTATTTTATTTTAACATTTAGAGTGTGTGTGTGTGTGTGTGTGTGTGTGTGTGTGTATGTGTGTGGCCAGCTCAGCCCACCAGGGGGCACGGCTGGCTGGCATGTGGTGCTGGAGGATTGAACCGCGGTCCCTGTGCTTTGCCAAGCTTGTTCCAAGTAGGTGCTTTAGACCACTGAGCCATCTCTCCAGCCCGGCAGCAAGGGTTTTGGAACATCAATCCTAAAATTCCGGTTCCCCACCGGAATTTATTTATATCGCAGTCTTCGCTCTCCCTGTGTCAGGACAAGGATTCCTTTTCTGCTAGGAGCTGATATATAGTTTGTGGGACCCGGTGAAAATGAGAATGATGCTGTTATTTCAAAAGTATTTTGACTTTTTAAGATACCAACAAGTGCCCAGACATGTTGACAAATGCCTGTAACCTCAGCACTAGGGAGACTGAAGCAGGAGGATCTCTGCAAGCTCAAGGCTGGTCTGTGCTATATAGTGAGTTCAAGAGCAGCCTGAACTATATATCAGGAACCTGTCTCTAAAAAACTCACAAACCAAAGCAAACCAAAACAAAATAACTATAGCAACAGCAGAGCTTTGAACTCTGGGGCCTTTCTAAGTACCACGCCCTGTGTGCTTATGTCACACAGCCCAAGAAGCCATTTCTGTTCCTGGTCTGTCTCTCCTCCCTGCACGCCTACTCCTTGGCCTGGCCTAAGGTCCTAAAAGCTGTCTCAGGGGCATCTGGATTTTCTTTTCTTTCTTTCTTTCTTTCTTTCTTTCTTTCTTTCTTTCTTTCTTTCTTTTTTTTTTTTTTTTTTCAGAACCGGGGATTGAACTCAGGCCCTTATGCTTGTCAGGGAAGCGCTTATTCCACTGAGCCATCTCCCCAGCCCCAATCTGGGGTTTTGGGAACCTAAGAAACTCAAGCATCTCAGCTGGTGAAGGCAAAGCCTGGGATCTGCATCTTCTCTCTGAACTGTGGTAGCCCCAGTGCCCCAGGGCCCACCTACTTCTGAGTTGCTGAGCCCAGTACCAGGCCCAGTCCAGAGTGTCCATAGGTAGCCTCGCTCTCCAGGTGGGCAGCAGCTTCACGGCACAGCCTGGGTCCTGTTGGTCGTTTGGCCTGCAGCCTATTTGTTCATCTGTCTGCTCCTTTCCTGTTTGGCATTTGCTCTCAGCTTCATTTAATCCCTTAACACTTGCCTCCCCCAGCTCCCTGCCAAGTCCTCCCCAGGCTCCAGGGAGGGCTGTGGCAGTCCCACCCTCCCAGACACAGCTCCAACCCTAAACTCACCACAATGCCTCTGGACCTGGGAAGGTGCAGGGGTCCAGATGCAGAGTCACCCAAGGAGACCCACTCAGACTGTAGTGTAGTCTCTCAGTCTTCACACAAACACAGGGCCATGCAGGTCCTTGTCACAGGTGTCCGCCTAGGCCCATACCTCATACTCCTGATGGCTCAGCTGGTTCAGCTGGTTCCTTGAGCCCTGGCTCTCCTGATGCCAGAGGCTGCTTTCCTGGGGTGAGGGCCAGGGAAGGAGGGCCCCAGGCAGATCCTAGAATAGGTGATGGGATATGGGGGTTCGGGAGGTTCAGAAGAGCCCCCAGGCCCTCCTTGGGACACTGCAGCAGTCACTTTGGTTGCACTTCCAAAATTTGAATCACCTCCCAACCCTGCCACTTTTCAGCCTAAAACTTGATCGGAGCCTCCTCTAAGCCTCAGTTTCTGTATATGTCACATCAGATTACTTTTTCTTTTTTTCCACTTGATCTTAGCCAAAGGCTGAAAAGCAAATTGTTGTTGAGCAAGGTCTTGCTCTATAATTGAGGCTGGCCTTAAACTCACTATGTATTCCAGGCTGGCCTCAAACTCTTGACAATCCTCTTGCCTCAGCCTCCTGAGTGCTGGGATTACCCGTGCACATCACCATGCCCAGTTAAAGCCACATTTCTTTCTTTCTTTCTTTCTTTCTTTTTTTTTTTTTTTGAGGCTACATTTCTATGAATGTTTTATGGAGCAAAATCACAAGGTGAGCATAAAATCACAAGGCCAGTACAACCTGGGTCAAACTATAATCAACTAATAAGATTACAAGTATTATAGATAGCTAAATTATTTAGGAATATTATAGGGACTGGGGATGTAGCTCAGCAGCATAAGCGCCTGCCTGCAAGTACAAAGTCCTGAGTTCAATCCTTGGTACTGAAAAAAAAAAATCTCTAGAAATATTATAGGGACTCAGATAGGGTCAGGGCCTCAGAGGTCAGTACAAAAGACAAACATGGCTGGAGGCGCATTCTTTTTTTTTTTTTTAAAAATTTTTTTAAAAATTTTATTTATTTGTGTGTGTGTGTGTGTGTGTGTGTGTGTGTGTGGCCAGCTCAGCCCACCAGGGGGCGGGGCTGGCTGGCATGTGGTGCTGGGGGATTGAACTGCGGTCCCTGTGCTCTGCTAAGCTTGTTCTAAGTAGGTGCTTTAGACCACTGAGCCATCTCACCAGCCCCTGGAGGCGTATTCTTTAAGCCAGGTGGCCTTTAGGTGGTATTCATGGACCATAGTATAATTCTAAGTTAGTGCTTTTCCCTCAAGGGACACACGTAGGCTTGGTCACTGCAGCTTTATGTTGAGGTCTGATTATTAGATGTGCCCTCACTGACAAATCTGGTTTTTTATTTATTTATTTATTTATTTAAATTTTATTTATTTATTTATGTGTGTGTGTGTGTGTGGCCAGCTCAGCCCACCAGGGGGCAGGGCGGGCTGGCATGTGGTGCTGGGGGATTGAACCGCGGTGGTCGCTATACTTTGCTAAGCTTGTTCTAAGCAGGTGCCCCAGACCACTGAGCCATCTCACCAGCCCCCAAATCTGGTTTTTTAAAATCAGAAATTGAACTCAGAACTTTGAACTTACCAGGCAGGCACTGCCACTGAACTATCTCCCTGGCCCTCCAGTGACAATTCTTTGTTGTTGTTTTTTTTTTTTTTTTACTTCACAGAACCAAGGATTGAACTCAGGCCCTTGTGTGTGCCAGGCAAGCGCTTATTCTACTGAGCCATCTCCCCACCCCTCCAGTGACAATTCTGATTTTTTTTTCCAACTTCCTTGGTATCCCAGTCTCTGACTATATATTAATTTGTAGGGGCTGGAGAGATGGCTCAGTGGTCTAAAGCACCTACTTGAAACAAGCTTGGCAAAGCATCAGGGACCGCGGTTCAATCCCCAGCACCACATGCCAGCCAGACCCGCCCCCTGGTGGGCTGAGCTGGCCACACACACACACAATAAATAAATGTAATAAATAAAAATAAATAAATATTTAAAAAAATTTGTATATAATTTAGCTGTCTATAATAAAGTCAGGGTCTGGTTGATTAGTATCTTAGGACTGGTTCTTGGACATACTGGGAGGGCCATCATTGCTTGAGGGAGTATTTGGTTCCCATGGTGAGATTCAGGCTCCACCTTTAAGGGCAGCCTCCATTCCTGTCAAAGGATAATTTTTTTCACTATGTTTGGGGCTTGACCTCAAATCTAGAATATGAGGGGCCAGGGAGATAGCTCAGTAGAATAAGTGCTTGCCTGGCAAGTACAAGGGCCTGAGTTCCATCCCCGGTTCTGCCAAAAAAAAACCCCAAAAAAACAAAAAACCCAAAAACAAATCTAGAATCTGAAAAGATTTCAGGTTTAAAAGTAACTTGAAGCAATGAGGCATTGCTTCAGGGGATTCAGACCTAGGTGTTGTAAAAGCTGGCAATTAGACGTCCTGCAAACTTCACTCTTATCTTGGTGGCCTCAATCTTGAAGGAGGATGAGATAGGCTATTCAAATTGAATAATAAACGTTGTAGCACAGACACTCCCAGTGACTAGCACACCTGCTTGTAGATCTGAGCAGGGATCTGTCCCAAAGTTTTAAGGTGCTAAAGGAACAGGGCATGGTGGCTTAGGCCTGTAGTCACTCAGGTGTCTGAGGCATGAGTTTGAGGCCAGCCTGGGCTACATAGTGAGTTCAAGGCCAGCCTGATTTACATAGTGGGACCCCGTCTCAAAGAAACCAAATAAACTTGGCATCTCTGCCTTCACTTTGTCTGGCTTATTACCTCTTCCTACCCTGTGACAGAGGGTTAGTGGGTCAGAGACACTCAGGAAAGAAAATAAAAGTTGCAGTACTACCTGGTTCCCAGACCACGTAGGGCCCGGGACTCCGTTCCCAAGGCCCCTAGACAGGAATTTTAGGAAAGGGCAGAATAAGAGGCAGGAGGCTGATGTGGCTGGTTCCGGAAATACTGCCCTGTCCTGTCCCAGGTGGACACCCAGTGCCCCAGCATAATAGCTGGGGTCAGAGTCAGAGGGCAGAGAGTGAGGAACTGTTCAGGGAGTGGCAGAGATAGCAAGGAGTAAATAGATGCTAGGAGTGGCCACAAGATGGCTGCCTGAAGTTGGTTTTTGTTTTTTTCCTTCCTGCCAAGTCTGAGGACCTGGGCTGTTGTTCCTGTGCTTACAAACTGCTTCCATGTGCTCTTCAGAGCTCACATACATTTCCATCCATGTTCTCTTACATGTGAGTAGTTGTCAAAATGTGTACTGGGAGGACTGGGGAGAAGATGGCTCAGTGGAATAAGCGCTTCCCTGGCAAGCGCAAGGGCCTGAGTTCAATCCCCAGTTCTGAAAAAAAAAAAAAGTGTGTGTGTGTGTGTGTGTGTGTGTGTGTGTGTGTGTGTACTGGGCCCTCTGAGAAACCCCAACATCAGAACCTCCAGCCCTTCAAACAGCTTTAGCAGAGACACATCTAGGTCACCAGGTTTTATTTGAATCCAAAGAAGAAAGTCTTGTCTTTCCCAGGCCCCAGTGCCTTGGGTAGAGGAAGGTCAAAAGGGACAACTCTGAGCTAGGCTACCCCACCCCCTCCAGCTTCCACAGAAAAGTGTCAGAGGAGGTCCAGTTTTTCTTTAGGGCCAGGAGGAGTTGTGGGCTAGAGTTCTTCCCTCATGATTGATGCCTCTGCTGAGCAAGGACCCTGGGTGTCCCCACATAGCAAGGCCTCCACAGCCTCACGGCCTTGCTGGTGGGCTTCATAGATCTCATCTTCCCCAAAGTCTCCCAGGTACTGCAAGCACATTCTGGAGAGCCTAAGGGAGACCAGCAAGAGCCTCAGACTCTGCCCAGCACAAGGGAAGAGGAGGGGCAAACCAAGGCCTCAGTCCCAACTCCCACTTTCTCATTACCTGTTGGGCCAGGGGCCTCCTGTGACCATCACGCTGATACTTGGCTCTGACCCCTCGCTAAGCCCTGGGCCTATGAGACGTTTCATCTGGTTTACTTCTCGGACCCCATAGCTGGTGGTAGTGGGAAGAAAGTAACATAGTATTAATGGTAGTCTGGCCACAAAGGGACCTGTTTCCACACCACACTGGTGACACCGGGCATGAGTGTGGGTATAAGGTGAGTGGGAGGCTGGAGATCTATCCCTGCCAGCCCTATCCCTGGAGGAAGGAGGCAGGACCTAGATTGGCAACTCACTTCTTCCAGTTCTGGGAGCAGCTCCGGTCCAGGACATCTGTGTATTCTGACTCACTGAGCTCCTGCTGTCCCCTGGAGTCTGAGGCATGAAGCTTGGCCTCTGCCTTTGCCAAATGTTGCCATATCTAGAACAAGACAAAGCTGAGGTTTGCAAGAGGAGAGGAGGGGAGCCCAAGTCTCTTGGGGAAAATAAAGTGGTGAGGGAGCTGTTTGAACCGGAAGCACCTGTGAGACAGGCTGCAGAACTTGCGCCCAAGTGCCCAAAGCTGAGGCTAGGTCAACGGAGGCAGGATCCACTTTTCTGGGCTAGGGAGGGAAAGCTTGAAGTGGGAGGTTAGGCCTAGGCATGGGGTCCCTTCTCAGGGAACACCTGCTCTATAGCATAACCTATTTAATTAATTATTGATGGTTAATTATTATTATTTTGAGACAGAATCTCACTGTGTAGTGCAGGCTGGCCTTGAGTTCACTATGTATCACTCACAGTGACCCTCTTGCCTTAGCCTCTCAAGTGCTGGGATTACAGGCATGTGCCACCATATTCAGTTGGAGGAGTCTGAAAGAGGACAAGTGAGTGACAGCCTAGTATGTCAATGTTCTTCAGGGTTCCAGGTTGTTTGCTGTTGGTGGACAGATGAGGTAAGCAAAGCAGAAGCTGAGGCATGGTGGTGTGTGTGTGTGTGTGTGTGTGTGTGTGAGAGAGAGAGAGAGAGAGAGAGAGAGAGAGAGAGAGAGAGAAAGAGAGAGAGAGAGACAGAGACAGAGACATCATTGAAATCTGTGTCTGGGTCTTAATGCTGTATGGGGGTGTTGAAGATGGGGGACCAATGTTGGAATCCAAGGTGGATGAAAGGGTCTGGCTTAGATAAGATTTGGTAGGGACCAGGGGACTCTTGAGGTGCAGGACTCACCTGGTAGGCTATGGCCCTGCAGGCATCACAGCGCAGGTGAGTAGGCATGTGAGCCGAGTACTTTTCCTCTTCATCCAGTTGTGGAGCAGTAGCGGAGAGGAAGCCCTGGTCCCCAAGCCCCTCTGGGACAGCCCAGGCTCCTAAAAGCAGCAACAGTGACAGCCTCATGGTTGCTGGAAACAGCTCAGTGAGTATGGCTGTGGGTGGGTACGGATGTGTGCATTTGCGCAGTGGGGCCACCTCTGGCCCAGACCAATGGGGAACTGACACCTCACCCCTTCTCCAGGGCCCCAGAGATGACACGTATGCTCTTTCTTTAGTGGGAACTGGGCTCAGACAACTCAGCCCCATTTCACAGGTAGGGAACACTGAGGGGTGGACCCAAGTAAGGACAGCAGGGCTTACAGCTCCCATGAAATGTAATCTGGCCAAGTTCTGATGTTGTGTTGAGCACCCTGTGGGAGAAGGTGATCACTGCCATCTTTATTCTGTCCCTGAGGACTTGAAGACTCAGAACAGATGCCCCAGCTAGAGGGCCTATGCTGCGATGGAACCCACACCTGATTAACCCCCAAACACACTGGACACTCAGCCACCAGGAGGAACTTGGCCACAGGCGTGGCTGCTGGCCTGGGGCTCCCACCCTGGGAAGCAAGTTCACTGAGGCAGGGAGGCTGCAGCGTGGGACGCACCCACGGTCCCCTTTCTGGGCTCCATAGGTAGGCACAGAAGGGCATCAGGAAGGGTGCTAAGCGGCCACAGCAAGAAATGAGGCACATTACACAAGTCATCATTTCAGCTACCATGGCGCATGGTCAGCCATTTATTGTGTCCAGGATGAGATGAGGGTGGCCCCAGGACCCTCCATGCTGAGGCCAAGAGATGTCCAACTTATTCTGACTCACAGTTCTCCTCATCAGCTTTCAGTCCAGGAGACAAGGATTCTAAGCCCCAGGAAGGCACTGATTCCCCTTCCTGATGCTGCTGCTAATGGAAACTGTCCCTTCCCAAATGTATCACATCACATCCTGGCCCAACAAGGCATTTCTTGCTCAGAACCACAGACTCCATACCTTCCACTTCATGCAGATTCTGTCAGTACTCTCAGCCCTCCTCAGAAGCTCCTGGGATCTCAGAAGTGCAGGTTTGGTCCTGTCCCTTCCTGTACTGGGACAGTATGCAGGCCAGCCCCTCTTTGGGCATTGATGTTACATCTATTCCTGAGGGAGTGAAACCAGCTGAGAGCATCCCACCCTTCTGTCCTACTATTGCTGTCCCTAACTCAACCCTCAATCATCCAGAAGGGCCAACTGGCTCCCCTAAAACAACAGCTTGCTTGCTTCCTTCCTTCTTTCCTTTTTGAAGTCCTCCCTGGTGACTCACTTCACCTGCCCACCACATGGGTGGGAGTGGCAGAAGCCGGGATCCCTTAGATGAACCAGCCCCACTGTGAGGGCTTCCAGGAAAAGCCAAAGACTGGATTGAGGGGAAGGAAGGAAGCTAGGCTCCCCACTGCAGACCACAGCCACCAGGGCCCACCTCAACCCAGCCCTCTCACTCCCAGTACCGGCCTGACTCTTCAGCCTGGCCTACTATGCTACTTCCTCACTTCACTTCTACCTGTTGTCCCCACAGCACCCTTTCTCAAACCTAACCTGGCCTGGAGGCTGTACCAGCCACTGGCCTACCGGCCACAGCTCAGCTCCTCTTCCAAACAAAGAATTTCATACAGCACCACCCGCCAGTCTGAAAAGAGCCCACTGGTCTGCTCCATATCAACTGATCCCAACTGGGAAAGGGGAAGCCCAGTCCCTGCTTCTTCCATTCCGGCTGCTCTCTGGGGAGGGGTCGGGAATTCAACACTTCCCGGGCTGTCCCCTCATTTTTTCGTATTTGCTTGCCTTCATACACACATACACAAACACACCAAACCTGGGAATGCCTAGGAAAGGGATACATTCTGGGGGTAGGAAGTAGGAAGCCACTTTCTGAGCTCTACCTCCATCAGCCTCTGATGCACTCGCTGAAGCTCACTTCTGGTCTGACGACTAGCTGGGGAAGACCAAGGAGGTGATGGGAGGAAAAGAGCAGGGGACTGGGAACCAGAACTTCCAAGGCCATCGAAGAACCCCAACCTTGGGGCTCAGGCCATGCCTGGGGCCTCACAAGGGTACCACTGAGCCCTTGCCTGGCCGGGGAGGGACCGAGTTGGAGGGTGGTGCACAAAGAAGCAGGGGTGGGGTGGGGCTTGGGGTCCCACTCACAGGCAGGTAGTACAGCCCATCCAAGGCCCCTGCCTCCGAGGCCCACGGTATCTGGGGACTGCCAAGGGCAGGCGGGCCCGGGGAAGGCGGCAGTGCGAGGCCGGGCATGGCCCCATAGGCGGATGGGTAGAGGCCAGGCCCCATGGCCAGCGGGGCGTAGACGTGGCGGGAAAGCCCCGGGGATGCAGGGGGCAGCAGCACCTCGACATACTGCCCGCTTTCAGGGTCAAAGAGCAGCCGTAGCCTCGGCTGTCGCGGCGCCTCCACGAAGTAGTAACGGCCGCTCTCCGGGTCCACCAGAACCTTTCCCGGGTGCGAGGCCCCGGGCGGCCTCCGCGGCCCCTGGGAATGACCTTGCTTGCAACGGTCCGTGGGAGGCGCCGAGGCAGCGCGCGGCTGGGGCGGGAGGGGCGCCTGTAGGGCAGCTGCGGGCTCGGGGGCCATCGCAGGTGTCTCCAGGCTGGGTGGCTTTTCAGGGCTGGAGTTGGGGCGCGCCTGCGGAGAGCCCTCCGGGGGTGGCTGGGGCCGGGGAGGCGCTCTAGGGGACTGCTGAGGTGAGGAGCGAGCACCGCCTTGCGGGCTGGTCCGACCCTCCCTGTCCCCCGCGAGGCGCGAAGCCTCAGCATCCGCGCCCTCTTGGCGGGTACAGCGCGCTTGGACTCCCGGGGTTCTCTCTGGCCGTCCCCCCAAGGCCAAGGCACCCGGCAAGCGGATCTCAGTGCGCGCAAAGGGTTTCGCTGTGCTGTTTTCTGCCCTTCGCCGCAAGACCCCGTTGGGCTGCGAGGCGTCCCGGGGAACTGTGTCGAAGGATGGCTCCGGGGACTCGTAGGGGTGCGGCACGACTGGCAAAAAGTCTTTGAGGAAAACGGAGGTGTAGTGAGCCGGAGCGGGGGACCCCAGCGCCTGGAACTCTTGCGTCTGCGATAGGCCGCCCTCCCTGCAGGAGTCTGCGGGTGGAGCAGGCTTTCCCGAACTTGGGCTTTCTGCGGGGAAGCTGGGCGCATAGGTGGTCTTCACCATCTTGCGCACATCTCGCGGCCGCGGAATGGCCACGCGCGGGCGTTCAGAGACTGCTTCCCCAGAGCCCAAGACTCCTGGGCGCGCGTCGGCTACTTGGGTGCCCACGAGGTGACTGCGGGGCGGCTCGGGTGCATCTGCGTCTGGTGAGGGCTGGCTACCGCGGAAGTCAAGATCTGGGATTTTCCGCGAGGGCAGGCTATGCACCTCTGTTAGTTCTGGGGTCCCAGGTGTGGGTGGCGTAGGCAGTGCCAACTCCTGAGCTACACCGTTCATAACTTCCCGCCTAAATAAGGAAGAGCCCTGCACACTGGGTCCCCAGGTCTCCTGGGGCGATGGGCTCGGCGTTCCGATAGGTCGAGCTGGCTCGTCCCTTGGGCACAACGCTGGTGGGGACGGATTGTTACCCCGGACTGCCAGGGGGGGAACCTCCCACTGGGAAGGAACTTCAGGGGACGGGCTCCTTCTTGCTCTCGCTCCACCCTGATTCCACCCGGAGAGAGTTGGTGGGGAAGGGCTCCTCCTGCTGGCAGATTCCTCGACGGCTGGATTCCGATTTTCCGACGTGCAAGATGCTTCGCAGAACCGAGGGCTACTCACCCTCCAGACAGCCCGATTCCACGGAGACAGATTCTGAGGGGACGGGCTGCGAGGTTCCCGCACCGCCCCATTGGGAGCCTGGCCGGGTGGGGACCGGCTCTTAGGTCTCTCAGCCCTAATCGGTGCCTCCCAAGGAACTCTAGACTCCAAAGATGGACTCGGTTCCCTCCGGACTGTTCGACCTGGAGTCTCTTGGGGGAGCCGAGTCTTGGGTCGCTGGTTGCGTACCTCCGGGATCTTCTCCTCTGACTGCAAGAAGATGCTGGAACTAACAGGACCCAGAGGCTCGGTTCCCCGCGCAGGCTTGTCGCGCCGAATAGCGCGCTCACGGAGGCTGGGCCAAGGCCGTGGGGCTCTGGTGGGGCCTGAACTCTCTTGTGTGCGGGGTGGCCAAGACCGGGTGCTGCGTGCTGTGTCTCCAGTCTTGGGCTCTGGCCGCTCCGTAGGCCTCACGGTGGCGCTACTCGCGGGTGGGGTAGCGGGACTCAGTTTTCTGGCTAGAGCCGTCTGCACCAGGCCCGCGGCTACCTGCAGGCGGCTCAAAGACTCATCCAGGGAGCCAGTGCGCAGGAGCAGCCTAGGGCGCGGCGTGCAGGCCTGCCGAGGAGGGCTCTGGGGCCGGGGGCGCAACTCTATCTGTCGCTTGGGCACCGTCCGCGACCTGACCGGCGCAGTGCGCTCCTCCAGCGCCACTTCCACGCACTCAAACTGAGCAGAGGCTGCGGGACTCGGCCCGCTGGGACGCAGTTCCAAGTAGGTGGCCCAGCGGGATCCGCCGTCGGGGGCCGGGGCCCGCGGTGAGGCGGTGACTGGAGACGCAGTGTTTAGCGACGATGGGCTGAGTGGCTGCGCGGCGAGCTGTTGCACCTCATGATCCTCCACGTCTGAGCGGCTGAACAGGGGCCCGGCGGCGAAGATGACTTCCATTTCCCCCGACGGCAGCACGCGCAGCTGGGGCTGAGGCGGCGGCGGGCCGGAGCCCCGGCCTCGCGGGAAACCCGAGCCCGACCAAGGCCGCTGGCTGCTATTCTGGGCGCTGACGGACAGGCGAGGCTGCACGCCCGCGCCCCGCCCGGGGGCCACCCAGGGCCAATCTGCCCAACCTGCGTCTGGCTCTGCGTCGGGGGGCTCGGGAGAACCCGGAGCTGTGTGGTAGGAGCCCGACGAACCCGAGGAGTCCTGGCGCCGCGCGGGGGCCGCGGGCAGGTGCCTTGGGAGCCCAGGAAGGGCTGGCGGGACCAGTGCGGTCAGCATGGTGGGCCGGACTCCGCGAGCGCTCTACCTCCCTCGCAGTGCCTCCGCCAGTGGCGCCTGCTCTGTCCCCGCCCCGCCCGAGTTGCCGTGGGGGGCAGAGTGCCTTAAAGCGGCCGCGTCCACTCCCTAGCCAGAGGCTTTGGCAGCAGGTGAGATCTGGGCTGGGAACCTTCCCTGTGAGCCCCTCTAAAGAACCGACCCCTTTCGCACTTGGGGTGGGGCTCCAGGCCTTGATTGACCAACAAGTGAAGGGCAGCACCTGTCGCAGGTGAGGGCATTTTGGTCCAGCTCTTGGTCCTCACTTCAACTCTTGAACTCAGACCCTTGCACAAGCGCTAACTGAGCCATCTCCCTGGCCCCATGCGAGGGAATTTATGTCTTGCCAGCAATGTTTTTCCCCACAGTTCCAGCCCGGACTTGTCATCACTCCAGGGGAACACTCCCCACCACACACACCTGGGAACTCCAGGTAGAGCTCTTGATCTTTGTTGACCCGAGGTATCCCCCCACCTTTGGTAGAACTAGTGGTCGTCCCCCCACCCCCCAAAAAATGTGCTGGAGTCTCCAGGCGAGCTTTTGCCCTCCGTGAGGCCTATTAGAGGGCCTGGAGTGGCAGCTTAGCCTTCACAAGCTGTCAGAGCACCCAAAACAAGTCTGGAAAGCCTGTGGTCCCCTTTTATGCACCCCAAGGCAATGACAGCCCTCTGCACAGTGCCTGTGTCTAGACGTTTCCAAAGCCCTTTCCTGCACTAGTCTGGCACTGGTGGGAAGCAGACACCAGCTGTCATTGTCTTATGATAATGGGCACCATTTGCCCTTAAACTTCTGGCTTCAAGGTCCTGCAATGACTCAGGCCTCCCCTGGCCCTGAAGCCAGAGCGCTGGCTCCTGTGCCCACAGTGCCCAGAGGCTACACACAACTGTAGCAGCCTTGCGGGCCCTGGCTGTGGTGTTCGCATGCTCCCCTGGGGTTCATCAGTGGTGAATGGCTGTAGCCTATCACATCAGGCTGCTAGTTCAGCTTGAGCAAACCACAGCCCTTTGCCAGACCTTTCCTCACTTTACAGACACAGCGCTTCATTTCCCCTTTCTCTAATTTATGAAAACAAGCCTTGGTTTGAGGAAGGTGAAGGTGTAAATGAAACTCATGAGGAATGTGGTCATGACATGACTGGTCTCCCAGACCGTCTTTGAAATGGTCAGTCAGAGGTCTCTCTCTCACACACACACACAGCCATTCCCAGTTGGCAAAGTTCAATTTAGTGGAGTGCACTGGGTCTGATGGATGTTGCTAGGGTACCCAGGCTGTTTACAGAAGAGGATTGATTTATTTGTTTTTATGGAACCAGGGATTGAACGGCCCTTGCGCTTGCCCAGCAAGCACTTATTCTATTGAACTATCTCCTCTGCCCCTATAGAAAAGCATTCAAACACAGGGCAGTGCCCACTATACGAGGAAGACCTGCCCACTCCACAGACCCCACAGTCACCTGTGGGAGGGAAGAAGTAGCAGGGGCTGATGGCTGGAGCAGCATCCCCTCTGGGCCCAGGCACAGCCCGGCAGGTGGTACCACAAGGCCTGTGCCCTCCATCCAGTGCCTGGTGATTTGACTCTCAGGTCACTGAGGCCTGGGAGCCAGGCAGGCAAGTAAACAGAAGTGGCTGCTGCCTTTTTCCCTACCCTGTTGCTCCAGGATGAGGTGACCCACAAGGATGGAAAGGGCAGGGTTGGGAGCTTCCTAGAGCAGAGAAGACAGAGGTCGGGCATTAGAGCCAAAAAAATAGAAAAGCGACGATCATTTTATTTTTCCCTGAGGCGCTGGTGGTTGCGGGGCTGCCGCATCCCCGAGACTTTCTTATGCTTCTGGTCCAGCACTTGGGCCATGTAGCTCTCCTGCTGCTTCTGGATCCGGAAGTCAGACATATGATTCCTGTAACGGAGCCAGCTGGTCGTGGACAGTGTGCAGCTCCAAGTAGGGGCTACAAGTCAGGCTCCCCACTTCCATCAACAGCCCTGGCCTGGGCCAGGAACCCTCACCTGAAGATCTGTTTCTGTTGGCTGATAAGTTGCTGCAACTCCTTAATCTCATTCTCTTTGCCATTAAGTATATCTTCTTGCTTTGTAATGTGAGACTCAATTTCTGTGGGGGAGAGAGGCAGGGAGGAGGGGTGGCTCCCACCCCACAGCTCCTTCCTAAGCTAAGGCTCCCTTCCCTCACAGGACTCCCCCACCCAGGACTCTCCATGAGCAGGTGCCAATACATCAGTCTGAAGGCGTTTATTATGGAGTCTTGGGGTGGCAGTGTTTGGTGGTTACAGTCCCACTGTGGATGTCACCCAGGTGAGGGCAGGCAAAGGTCCTTGGAGGTAGACAGCTGAAGGCTTACAGATGTCACCTCCTTGGTGAGACCTTCCTCAGTCTAAAAATTATAACTCTTCCCAAGAGTTCCTATCAACTTTCCCCTGCTTATTTCCTTAGTGTCTATATCTTAACACCACATATCTGTCTTCTTCTGAGGTAGGGTATAAAATCTACAAGAGACAGGGATTTTCATGTTATTCACTGATTTGTCCCTAAGGCCTAAAACAGTGCCAGGCATATATTAGGTGCATACTAAATATATCTGTGGAATGAATGAACAGGCTATCCCATAGGGGATTTAGACTCAGAAACATCTAGTTCAGCAACTTCAGTCCAACGGAGGGCCAGTTGGTCACTCAGTGACAGGGCTTCAGGGGTGGTGGAAGATGGGATCTCTACCCTCAGGAGACAGCTCCTGGAAGAAGAGTTAGGACGTGGGAACAGAGGACTGGGGCTGGGTCAGGTAGGATAAGGGTAAGCTTGGTGGTACAGCACACCCAAGGCCGAATTTTATACCAAGCACTACAAAGAAAAGACTCAGGGACTAATTAGAACAGGGCAAGGCTACACGGCAATAAAGCTCATACTGATGAGAGAAAATTACCACTTTGGGCCAGTTGCCTCCCTCTTCAGACCTGTGTCCTCATATATAAGATGAGGATAGAACCTCACACAGTAGCATAGGAAAGACCCAGTGAGGCACTGGCAGCAAAGATCAGCCTGAAATTAGACACACATTAAATAAGGGGTGATTTTGTGACTTAGGTCTAAATCAAAGGAGGCCATTGGGATCTACTGGTGTATCCTTTATATAACTACCCATCAGGAAGCACTAGAAAATTCTGATTCACAGAAGAAAATCCCACTGCCTTTAAAGGCTGAAGATTAACTAGGACTTGAACTTTGACAATGTAGAAATGCAGATGCACGTAGGGTTTCAGAAGACCTGGCACCAAGTCAAGGCCCAGCATGGAAGAGGGGGAGAGAAAATAACATCAACTCAGGGAGACAAATAATGAGACCCCTCACACTCATCCAGCTAAACTGTTTCTTTTCGTTTGTATCTCTGAGCCTGTGTCTTGCTATGTAATCCAAACTGGTCTTGAATTTTCTCAGTAGCCCAGGTTAGCTGTGAGCTTATTGCTCTCCTACATCAATCTCCTCAGTGCTGGGATTACAGGTGTGGTCATCATGCCTGGCCTGGCTTTTCTCTTTCGGTGCTAATGATTGAGCTGAGAGCCTTCACATTGAGCTATATCCCCAGCTTTTAATTTACTGAGTTTCACCAAATCACTTAAGTTGCCTCTTTATTTAAGTTGCCACATTAGCCTCTTTATTTTGGGGGGTATACATAATAAATCGAACTCAGGACTCACCCTTGTCAGGCAGGTGCTGTGCCACTGAGCTATATCCCAGATGGTATGTGAACTTCTTTAGGGAAAAAGAATTACAAATTTATAGCTCTTAAAATCCATGACATCGGGCCGGGGAGATGGCTCAGTAGGATAAGCACTTGACTGGCAAACACAAGGATCTGAGTTCAATCCCCAGTTCAAAAAAAAAAAAAAAAAAAAAAAATCCATGACATCCAGTGAAATAATGATTTAGAAAGAAAAAACAAACAAACAAACAAACAAACAAAACCCTTGGAGCTGGGCAACTTAATGAGACCCTATCGGAAAAACCAAAAGAGCTGGGCTAGGTGATTCACACTGTAATCCCAGCATTCAGGAAACTGAGGCAAGAGAATTGCCACAAGTTCAAGATCAGTTTGAACTACCCACTGATTGCAAGTCCATCATGAACTACACAGTGAGATCCTCTGTCAAGAAAGAAAAAAGGGGGCTGAGCCTGCCACTTAGTGATAGCACTTAAGAGGCTGAGGCAGGAGTATGGCAAATTTGAGGTCAATGTGGACTTTATAGCAAGACCCTGTCTCAAAAAACAAAACTCCCTATGAGAACAATAAAGAGCACTGTAAGAAACCACACAGCAGAATGGGGCAGGGGTGGGTACAGGTCAGGGAGAGGTTCACAACACTAGACTGCCCAGATGAGGGTTTGTGGCCTGCTGGAGGGGCTCAGGACATTCTAGGAGGAGGCAGCTGGGCCCCAACTCCATTACAAAGTAGATGCAGGGCCCTGGGCCTGAGCAGATCTCTGTGGATGGAAACGGCAGGCAGAAAAGAAGTCTCTGGTTGCCCAAAAATGGTACTCCAAGATTCCTTGAGGGGAAGCAAGGAAGATGACCAGGGCAAAGGAGGACAAGGGACCTTGGGTGTGGTGGCAGTGACTACTGGTTGAATCCCAAGAGAACCTGCCAGAAGTCACTGCTTACAACACTTTAGGCCTGCCAGTAGGCTTGGTCAGGTCATGGTATCACCCTGATGCCACTTCCCAGTGAGAACTCTCACCAGGGGACAGAAGGCTGGAGTGGTGCTTAAGGACACCAGGCCTCTCTTGGTGAGGGTCCCACCAGGAGAGGCCCAGCCCTCTTTTAGGCCTGGGCTGTTTTCTGGCCTCCTCAAGATCTGCTATCGTGAATGGAGAAGATACTGTGTGTGGAATTCACAGCAACATAAACTGGGTAACAGGAGGTCAGCATTCTGGCAAAATGGAAAGGGTTCCTGCTCAGTGTGATGGTGCACACTTGTATTCTCAACACTCGGGAAGCTGAGGAAGGAGGATCACTTGTGTTCAAAGCCAGCCTGGGCTACATAGTGAGTTCAAGGTCAGCCTGAATTACATAGTGAGACCTTGTCTCAAAACTGTCCCCTGTCTACTCCACCCCTTCCCCCCAACCCAAGCAAAATGAGAAAGAAAGGGATTCCTGAGGCCTTGGGACACTGGGTAGCTAAATCTGATGAAAGAGGCCCTCAATTTATAGCTTAAACTAAGCCAGTAAGTTGCCACAGATATGTGTGTAGAGGAGAGTGGAAAACTGGTGGCCCAGATATATTCTATATGGGCTATAAATACTTTAAAAATGTTAGGTGGCGACCTAGCGCAGCGGTCTCCGCACCGGGCTCTAGAGCGTGAGGTCACCAGTTTGCGACCCCGTCCCGAATCTTTGGGGCTGGGGAGATGGCTCAGTGGAATAAGAGCTTGCCTGGCAAGCACAGGGGCCTGAGTTCAATCCCTAGTTCCACCAAAAAAAAAAAAAAAAAAAAAGTGTTGAGGCCAGGGAGATAGTTCAGTAGAATAAGCACTTGCCTGGCTAGTACAAGGCCCCAATTTCAATCCCCGGTACTGCAAAAAACCCCACAATGATTTGTTTGGGCTGGGGAGATAGCGCAGTAGAATGAGTGTTTGCCTGGCAAGCACAAGGGCCTAAATTCAATCCCAGTTACACACACACACACACACACACACACACACACACACACACAAAAGGTTTTTTAAGGCCAGCCAGATAGCTCAGCAGATTAAAGTGCCTACTTAGGCAGATGCAGGGCCTGGGGTGCAAGTCCCCAGTGTTCTGTGCCAGGGTGCACTAAGACGGAAACTGAGACTGGGCATGGTGGAGCACGCTTGTAATCCCAGTGCTTGGGAGGATAAAAAACAGGATGAGTACAAGTCTGATCTGTGTAGTGAGACCCTGTACTAAATACATTACTAAAAGTTTTTTTTTTTTTTTTTTTTTTTTTTTTTTTTTTTTAAGTTTAAATTAAAAATGTTTAAGCAGGGGAGATAGCTCAGTGGACTAAGTGCCTGCCCAGCAACGACCTGAGTTTGAGCCCTGGTACTGCATGCTGTGACTGCCCTGGCTCGCCTGTAATCCCAGTGCTAGGGAGGCTGAAACAGCAGAATCATTATGAGTCTGAACTGCATAGTGAGGCCTTGTATCCAATAATCTTATAAAAGCTGTTTAAGTCAGTTGCCACCACTACAATCAGGTGAATTTCCATTAATGATTGTTTTCTATCCTGGCATTGTGGTGCATACCTATAATGCTAGCACTCTGGGGGCCTTCCACAAGAAGATTACAAATTTAAGCCCAACCTGGGCAATTTAGCAACTTAGTGAGACCCTGTCTCAAAATAAAATTGAAAAGGGCTGGAGATATACTTCCATGTGAAGGCCCTGTGTTCATACCCCAAGAAAACAACATCTGGGCATGGTGGTACATGCCTGTAATCTTGGCACTTGGAAGGCTGAGGATTTCTGTGAGTTCGAAGACAGCTTGAGCTCCATAGTGAGTTCAGAGTCTGAACCACATAGCAAAACTCTGTCTCAAACAAAATACTAAAAGAACTAGAAACAAAGATCTGGCAGTCTTGGGCCCCCATTTCCACGGCAGAGGTACTAAACGCCTGAGAGAGGGCATGGCTTTCTGTCATCAGTCCCTGCCTCTCCCTGTTGGGTCCCTGACCCTGAAACTAATGGCTAGTTCCCCAATAGGATTTCTCATCCTGGTGTTCCTCTTGTAGCAGAAATGAGTGCAGTATACGTTCTCTAAAATGGAAGAATACAAGGTGGACTGAAGAGGTAGTAAATTTTAAGAAAAATGGGAGCAGGCCCGTTCGTTTATGGTCATGAAGAATATTGATCACCGAATGCTTCCCTCATTTCCGTTGCCTGCCTGGTCCCTGAAGAACTTTTCGAAGGTGTTGTCCGCCTGGGCCTGTATGTATCCTCAGCCGGGGACAGAAGTTGGGGTGAAACCCTGCTTTTGACACAGGCACTGGGCTGTTGGGAAATAGCCCGTGCATGTTACCATGCAGGGGAGCGTGGACCTCCCGCCTACCATTGCACTTGGTGATGAGCTGATCCTTCTTGCTGGACTCCTGCAGGACTCTGTTCTTGACATTGGAGAGCCTGGATGGGGAGGATGCGAGGTGTGCAGCCAGCAGGCAGACAGGACCTCTCCCTGCCCTGCCCCTCCGAGCCCCACTCACGCTTTTTGAAAGGCCAGCTTCTCTTTCTCCAGTTGCTTGGACAGCACCTCCACCTCTCCAAGGGCAAACTGCAGCTTCTCCTCTTCCTTGGCCAGGAGGAGCTTGGTCTTGGCATGGGCAGCTTTCTCTTCCTACAGGGGCAGAATCAGTCACCTCATTACTCCAAGCTTACTTCCTAAGATTGTTTGACCAGCCTTTTCTCAGAGGAGCAGACAGAAGTCAGAGTACAGGAAGATTCTGGCCCCACCCTGGGGACTGGAGGTTCTAAGGCCAGAACTCCATGACTCTACCTAATCATAGAAATCTTTGGAAATGGACAAAGATTAGATTGCAGGGGCCACTACTTACCGCCAGCTTCTTTTCCATGGCCTGAAATTCTTCTTTACTGACAAAATTTTCATCCTGGAGAACCATCTGCAACAGAGCTTGGCTCAGAGGGCTTGGAGCTGAGGTGGGCAGGGTTCCCTCTAGGGACAAGGACAAAACCTGGATCACAGGTTGATGCCCAGGGCACCTAGGATGAGACATGCTCTGGAAAGGGAGCTGTCGGGCCAGGGAGATGGCTCGGTGGAATAAGCACTTCCTTGGCAAGTACAAGGGCCTGAGTTCAATCTCCAGTTCCGCCAAAAAAAAGAGAAAAAAAAAAAAAAAAAAAAAAAAAAAAAAAAAAAAAAAAAGGCCGGGGAGATGGCTCAGTGGAATAAGCACTTCCCTGGCAAGCGCAAGAGCCTGAGTTCAATTCTCAGTTCTGAAAAAAAAAAAAAAAAAAAAAAAGGGGGAGATGTCAGTTCCAAATTCATTGAGGCCCAGCTCCAAGTCCTGCTTTCAAGGTGCAGTCACAGAGGAGAAAGCTCAAACCCACTCTTAATGCTGTGTATGCAATGATGTGTAAAGCATAAGGGCTGTGCCACCCAGAAAGGCCCTGACTCAAGGGTCAGAATTGCTTTTAGTGGGGCTGGTGAGATGGTTCAGTGGTCTAAATCACCTACTTAGAACAAGCTAATCTAAGCAAAGCACAGGGACCGCGGTTCAATTCCCCAGCACCACATGCCAGCCAGCCCTGTTAAACTGAAGATATATTCTGACATTCTTACTGAAGCAGAAAAATCAAACAGGAAAAACCATGGCCTCCAGTTGGCCACCACTGGAGCTCATGTTTAGCTCCAACACTTTGGACCTGGTAGTTGGGGACTGAGAAGAAAAAGTTGGGTTGGAGGCCCTTAAGTCAGCTGCTCAAGGGCCAAATCTGTGCTTACTGTCCCCAACAGGGCACTGCATTTGACACTGCAGAGGGGTACGCAGAACTGAAGGGATGCTAGTTTCTCTGCTTGCACAGGTGGGTCTTGGGAGATCAGTGACGTCATCACCACTAAAACTAAAGAAGCCGAAGGGCAGTGAGGATTTACTAGACCCTGTATCAACATGGTAGAATGTTACTGGATTTAGGTGAAAATTGCCTGGTAAATATTTGGGAAGCCCCCATCCCTGGGTTGTGTTTTGGTTTTGTTTTTGAAACAGGGTCCCACTATGTACCCAGGGTGGCCTTGAAATCACCGTGATTCTCTTGCATCAGCCTCCCAAGTGCTGGGTTCCTCCCTCCCAGCCAGGTTTCATCAGTCTCGCCTCCTCCCGACGACCCCTTCGGCAACGTGCTCTAGCCACGCCCCTTCCACCCCAAAAAGGCCTGGCCTCGCCTCCACGTAATACATCCAGTTCGGCCTCTCCCCCAGCTCTTCTGCCTGCGTACCACGTTCTTCAGCTGGTGGATAAGCTCCTCCTGAGATTCAATTACGTCCCGCAGTTGGTCGAAGGCGAGGCACACAGAGCCCGAGCCCCCCGGCGACCACCCGAGGGGCGTAGCCATCTTTTGCCCCCGCCAGCTCGTTGGAAATGGCCGCGACTGAGGGCCTTGCTACCGTCACCCACCAATGAGGATGCGACGCCACAGAGCACCTTGGCAACTGGGGCGGGGACTCCGTCTGCTAAGCACAAGAGGGCCCGCCTCTTAAAGGAGTATCCCGGAGCCAAAGACCCTCCAACTACGAGCATTTAAATTTACAAGAAATTTTGCACGTTGGGCCGGGGAGACGGCTCAGTGGAGTGCTTCTCTGGCTAAGCGCAAGGGCTTGAGTTCAATCCCCGGTTCTGCCAAAATAAATAAATAAAATAAAGACTGGAAAAAAAAAAGACTGAGCTGAATAGACCTTTTAAAAAAAGAAAAAGAAATTTGCACGTTTATTGTTTCTCGCACAATTCTGGGGCGCTAGCAGGGTCCTCCTACTTTTACTGTCATTGAGCAGACAACATAGAAATGTCTTCTTCCATGCCTTGTTAAACTGCCAGATACTAACTCAACTCAGTGTAAGCTGGCCTCGCCTATCCTTATCTCTTCATTTCTCCCATACTGAGAGACTCCAACCTCCTAGAACATGCGTACCACTAGCAACGAGGACAGAAAAGGAGAATGGCACCATCCAGGAGATCTTACTCTCTGATACCGGGTTCTGGACAGCCTCAGCAGAGCTATGTGTGATCCTGAATGGCCAGGGAAGAGAGCAGGTCTGAAATGGAACTTGACTGAGAAGAAGACATTTGAAAAGTAGCCAGGGGAAGACAGAGATTACAAAATCATGAAATTCCTGCTGAAGACTTTTTCTCTCTCTCTCTCTTTTTTTTTTTTTTGGCAGAACCGGGGATTGAACTCAGGCCCTTGCCCGGGAAGCACTTATTCCACTGAGCCATGTCCCTAGCCCCCTTTTTTTCCCTCTTTGAAACCCACATAATATAGTATTGTGACACTGTTATGCTTTATTAAAATTTTTATTAGTACATGTTTGCAGTACACAATGAGTACATTCATTGTGCCGAGTTTGTAAACCCACGAAGCACATCTTATTGTTTACTAATTCCTCTCTCCTGCCCTCTTCCTCCAGCTCCTGGTCCCTTTCCATCCCTGGGGTTTTTTTTTTAGAAAAAATTCAATCAACTTTTATTTTGTTATATTGTAAAAGAGTCTCTAGCCTAGGCTGGCCTCGAACTTGCAGCAATACTCTTGCCTCAGCCTTCTGAGTGCTGGGTTTACAAGGGTGCACCTACATGTCCAGCTTATTTTCTCCACTTGTAAAAATATTTTTAAGATAGGATTTTGTTCTGTAATTCAGTCTGGACTGGAACTCATGTTTGTAGCCCACACTGGCTCAAACTCAAAGTGATCCTTCTGCCTCAGCCTCCTGGGTGCTGGGGTTGTAGGCATGCTCCACCTGCTCAACTTGTTGACTTCTATTAAAGGGTCTAGAGCAGCACATTTCAGTGGAATTTCAGTAATGGAAGTGTTCTACATCTGCACTGTCCCATCGGGAACCACCAGCCACGTGTGGCTATGTAGCATTTGAGATATGATTCATGTGCCAAAGGAGCCACATGAGGTTTTTGTTTGTTTGTTTTTTAATGTATTTATTACAGGGTTTATAGGATCTCACTACACAGATCAGACTTGTAGTGATCTTGTTTTCACCTCCCAAATGCTGTTATTTTACTTTTTTATCCACAGTCTTGGTGTGTATTCTAGGCTGGCCTTGAACTCACTATGTAGCCCAGGCTGGCCTTGAACTTGTGGTGATCCTTCTGCCTCAGCCTCCATAGCACATGGATTATAGGCATGTGCCACCACGCCTGGCTCCAAAGGAACTGATTTTTTTTTTAATTATTTTTTTTAATTTTTTATTTATTTATTAGAGAGAGAGAGAGAGAGAGAGAGAGAGAGAGAGAGAGAGAGGTGTGTGGCCAGCTCAGCCCACCAGGGGGCGGGGCTGGCTGGCATGTGGTGCTGGGGGATCGAACCGCGGTCCCTGATGCTTTGCTAAGCTTGTTCTAAGTAGGTGCTTTAGACCACTGAGCCATCTCTCCAGCCCAGGAACTGATTTTTAAAATTGGAAAAATTTATTTACTTGTTTTTCTTTGATACTGGGGATGGAACACATGACCTCCATACTGAGCATACTATGTCATCAGCCTTTATTTTATTTTGAAACAAGATTTTGCAATGTCACTAAATTGCCCAGTCTGTGACTGAATTTGCAACCCTCTTGCCTCAGCCTCCCAGACTGGTGGGATTACAGGAATCTGCCACCTGTTCACTCTGCATGTGCATGTGTGGTGCTGGGGATAGAACCCAGGTCCATGTGCATGCTAGACAAGCTCTTTATCACTGAGCCATACCCTCAACCCAACTGTTTACAACTCTGTATGTGGTTAGTGGCTCCTAAGAAGCTAATGGCTCCTCCTATTTCACAGTGTGAGCCTAGAGGGCCTCCATCCTGCCAAAACTCTACCAGGAATGTTCAGCTGAGCCCCCTTCAACAAAGCCACACATTCCTCTGGGTCAGTGATCCCTGTCTTCCCTAGGAACTGTGCTCTCTTCCTGGTTCTTTCATGTGGCGCTGCTTCATATCCGTCCTTTGCCATTCAAGGTTCCCCCTACCACAGGCTGCCCTTCATCTCTCTGAGGTGCACAGGCTTTGCTGCCAGCGTCCTGGGCATGGGGCTATGGGAGGGACAGCCCCTGACTCTAGAGGTCAACAAGCACCCTGGCTTCTGGTCAGCCAGAACCCAGTGAGGCTTAGGATGACATCACAAACAGCTCTGTCAGGCCGCCCTAGAAAGGCTGCCTCTGCATGGTTAGTTATCAGGTTGGTGTCCCATTTTATTGTTGCATAACAAACCCCCAAATTTTAAAAACTCACTTTGCTCAGGAACCTACAACTAGGGCAGGGTTCAGTGGTGACTAATCTGCCCCATGTAGTATCAGGTGGGATGGTTCAAAGGTTCTGGAACTGCCGTTCCCAAGATGGTTCACTCACCTGGCTGTCAGCTGGACATGTAGCTAGGGCTGGAGGACCAAGACTCTTGCTTTCCCCTCCAAGGCTGCCAGGGCTTTCCCATTGCATGGTGGCTGACTCAAAGATAGCATCCAAAGTGAATGGAAGGGGTCGGGGAGATGCCTCAGTAGAAAATGCCAATGTCTCAAAGCCCAACCTAATTCAGAGTCTGTTGTACAGTGTGTGTGTGTTGCCAGCAATGGCACTCAGGGCCTCACATGTGCTGGGGAAGCCTGGGGCCACTGAGCTATACCCCTGGCCTGCTGCAGTACGTGTGTGTGTGTGTTACCAGGGATTGAACTCAGGACCCTGCACTTGCCAGGCAGGTACTTATTCTATGGAGCTATCTCCCCAGCCCTGCAGTACTTTTATCCAGGGAGTCAGAGTCTGCTTTCAAGAAGAGGACACACACATCCAACACCATTTTTTTGAGACTGGGGATTGAAGTCTTTTCACTGAGGAGCATTAGCCCAGTCTGTGCTAAGCTGTCTAAGAGGAAGCTTCTGGAAAAAAGTGATGGCCCAGCTGAGACTATGAAGATAACTTTGAGGCCCCTGGGAAAGGGGTAGAGGCAGGTGAGTAGGAAAGTGTTTTAGAAAATGGGAACAGTGTATACAAAGTCCCTGGAGCAGAGAATTTAGTAGAGTGCATGAACTGAAAGGTTACTATTTCAGAAAAGAAAAAGGATATATAGTTTTTTTTTTTTTTTTTTACAGAACCAAGGATTAAACTCTGGCCCTTGTGCTTGCCAGGCAAGTGCTTATTCTACTGAGCTATTTCCCTGGCCCTGAAAAAGGATGTATAGGTAATGAGGAAAGGCCAAGAGTTTAGCAGCACTCTGCTAACCATGGCAGGCTATGCTGAGGAGTTGGTTTTCCTTCTGGAGGCAAAATAAAGCTACTGAGCTGGGTGTGGTGGTACATGCCTGTAATCTGAGTTACCCAGGAGGCTGAAGCAGGAAGGGGGCAAGTTCAAAGTCAGCCTGGGTGGAACAGCGCTTGCCTGGCAAGTATGAGGTCATGAGCTGAATTCTATTCTCAGTTAAAAAAAAAAAAAAAAAAAAAAAAAGCTTGCTCAAGCAATTTACTCTCAAAAAATAAATGGCATATACCTGTTATCCCAGAACCCAGGAGGCTGAGGCAGTAGGACTGCCAAAATTCTGAGGCCAGCCTAGGCTATCTAGTGAGGCCCTGTCACAAACAAAAAACAAACTCACTCAATCTAGATATGTAGCTGAGTACCCCTGGAATCAATTCACAGTACTGCAAAATCAAACCAAACCAAAACACTTCTCAGAAGCAAGGTGTGTAGATTGGAGGGGGCCCTGTGCACATGCGGAGACACTACTGCAGTGAAAGTGCACAGTGCAGGTGCCAGGTGCTAGCAGAGGAGATGAAGCCATAGGTTTAGGGTGTTTCAGAGGTAGAAGCAAGGGAGGACGTAAAGATGGAGAGGATAGCAGGAAAGGTCATCAAAATGGTTGGTCATCTAGGGTTACTGTCACAAAATGTAATGGCTTAAGACACCAGTCTTTGTTAGGTGGTCACAGTTCTCCAGTCAGAGAGTGTCTGTTCTGCCCGTGACGTAAATGCTCAGCTTGGCTGCTTGGTTTTCTCCTTGAAGTTTTTCCTTGTGGGCAGCATGGTGGTCTCAAAGGGGTCAGATTGAAATGGCTGGATTTCTCAACTGCAAAAACGGAGGCTGCCAACTCTGCTACTTTCTATTGGTTGTAAGGAATGAAAGGTCACGAAGGAGGCCACAAAAGGGCACGGAGATTACATATGGTGCCAGTTGGTAATGCTGTTTCTAGAAAGGAAGCACCATGTGCGGCTTTGGTGCTCCTCCATTTAAAAAAAGTGTTCAAGCGCTAGCCAGATAGCTCAGTGGACTAAAGCACCTGATTAGGCAGAGCGCAGCAACTGGGTTCGATCCCCCAGTGTACTGTGCCGGCCCCGCCCCAGGGTGTGCTGAGACAGCGATTGAGACTGGGCAAGGTGGCATGTGCCTGTAAACAGGAAGCTGAAAACAGGAGAATCACTTCGAGTGCGATCTATATAGTAAGACCCTGTAGACCCTGTCTGAAATACAGAAATAAATAAAATGTTCACTCAGACTGGGCGTGGTGGTGCACACCTGTAATCCTAGTGCTTCAGAGGCTGAAAACAGGAGGATCACTATGAGTCTGATCTGCTCAGTGAGACTCCGTAGACCCTATACTAAATACATTGAAAAAAAAAAAAAAAAAAGAGTTCATTACCTCCACAGGAAAGATGGTTATATTTTAGGTCTCTCTTCCTGATTCTTGGTTGCGGAGTCCTGTGGGCCACTGTGTGTACCTGTGACATCCATTCTACTGGGGAAGCCCAAGTAGGAGCCTGTAGCCAGGTTTTCTCACTAGATGTTTGTTCCAAGAGCCTGGACTGGATCTTTCTTATTCTTCAACACCTATATGAAAAACTCACACCTGGCGCATAGCAAGTTCTCATATTTTCCTGAATTGAACTTTTTTTTCCCTAAGAGAAAGATATAGTGTCCAGATGAGCTCATGCAAATCTGACTTCCTCCCCAGTACTGGCAGTCAAACCCACAGGTGCTATACTACCGAACTACATCCCCAGCTCTTATTTTTTATTTTGAAGGTCTCCCTAAAATGTCCAGGTGGGACTTGTGATCTTGCTTCCCTCCATGTTTACAGGTGTGCACTGCTATGCCTGGCATTATTGTATTTTAAAGTCAAGATCTTCCTAAATATGGGCCACTGAGAACAAAGCCAGCAAGGAACTTGGATTACACCTGATCTTTTCTTTTCTTTCTTTTTTTTTGAGACAGGGTCTCATGTTTAGCTCCGGTTGGCCTTGAGCTTGTAGTGATCCTCCTGCTTCAGTGTCCACACCATGCTTGCCTCTACACTTGCTTTGTCTGATGCTGAGTGTAGTCTTCACCTGTAGATTGACTGTGGTATGCTTCAGCTGCTGTAAGCTGATAGAAAATACAGAATTTATGGGCTGGTGAGATAGCTCAGCTAAGGACCTATTTAGGCAAGCACAGGGACTGGGGTTTGATCCCTGGTACCACATGCCATGCCGGCCACGCCAATGGGTACACTGCGCCAGCTACTGAGACAGGGTGGGATGGCGCATGCCTATAATCCCAGTGCTGGGGAGACTGAAAACAGGAGGATCACTAGGAGTCCAAGCTGTGTAGTAAGATCCTGTACCAAATACATTAAAAAAAAAAAAAAAAAAAAAGGGAATTTATGACACCATGAATGTTGACTAAACATAAATAATCCCACTATTAGAGGAAAGACTGTAACAGTGGTCATAGCTTCCCTAGTGCCAAGAAACTCCAAGGGGGTCAAGCATGTACAGTGCCAAGGGTGTTACAGGCAGGCAGAGGCCAAGAACAAAGGAAAACCATGAAGCCATCCTCTTTATAGAAAATCATTTAATGTTTTTCTTTGTTAAAATACACTCAATCTAGATGCAGTGGATCAGGTGACCAGAGTTTTGAGGATTCTTACTCCACCAGGAGCTGATTTCATCTGTGTTATCCCTGACTCTGGTCACAGAAGTCACATCTTTAATTCAGAATACTGAGAGGGATGCAAATGATGTCATTCATAGCTAACACACGGGTGGGGAGTTGATGGACACTGCATGAGGTATCAGCGATGCAGGTTTAAAAAATAAGATGTGTAGTAACTTAACCTTTCCAAAAATAAATGTATTAACACACAAAGGCAATACCTTCAATGGGTCTAAATAAATGCATGTGAGGCGCCAGCTCCAGCAGGAGCAGTGCATGCAGAGGTGATGGGCTGGATGTGTGGCCAGCTGTGCCAGCGCCTTCACAGCACCGGGCAGAAAATGAGAAGAGCACACCACTTGGCCAGGCTGCTGCAGCTCATGTCCTGGTGGGGCTTGGCATCACTGCAGTTTCTGGTCGTTTCCACCAGCAAGCAATGTCCTTTGCCTATTGGTCACTGCTCTCAACCTCAGAGGCCTGGGGCTGAGCACGGAAGCCCAGAAGTTTTTGGCTTGAGTAGGTGACCCTGGAGACATGGGTTTCTTCCAGTGTGGCACTGCTGTGACGAGAAGGCTTTCTGCTCCCCTTCACTGCTGATTACTGGAATGAGAGCTTTGGGTTTTGTGCGAGCCCCAAGCCCTGTAATTCAGCCCACTCCCAGCACACAGCTGCAAGCCGGTCCTGACAGCAGGAATAGCCTCACCTAAAGGCGGTGCTGCCAGGGAGTCTTCCAAAGGTCGCAGGAAGAGGAAAGCAGCTTATTCCACTACTGTGTAGACAATCCATCGGAAACATAACCAAGGAATTAGAGTTTAACAAGTTTCTGCAGAGTACCGAATACAGTAGGTTAAACTATCCTTCAGCCAAAGGATAGTTTGAGAAAAGCCAGACGTGAGTGTGTGGCCTGTTAGTAATAAATAGAACAGTACCATCAATGCTGTAAGGATAGACGTGAGCGTGGCATTTAATAGAGTTAGTACCACCTCTAGTTAGCATCTTTACAGGTAAGCCAGCATTACGACACATCCATAAGACGTGACTGCTATGTGTGGGTGTCTAGAGTGGGGTCTTTTAACCTTCATGTTAGTTTCACTATGGCCCATTTTCTAGCAGAGGTTGAGGGTGAGGAGAGCTTTGATTTTAATGTGTAGAGGAACTTTCCAAAAGCACATTTTATAGTGTAAATTTCCCATCACTGAGAGGTCAAAGAGTCCCCCCCCCCAAAAAAAAAAAAAAAAAAAAAAATTCAAATAACGGAACTAAAAAAAAAAAAAAAAAAAAAAGGAAAACAGATTGGCAGCACACATCTGTAATCCTAGCTAGTCTGGAGGCTGAGGCACGAGGATTATGAGTTTGAGGCCAGCCTGGGCAACTGGGCAGCAAAATGCAGCTGCTTCCAGAGCTGCCCTGCCTCTCTGTAGCTAAGTTGTTCCCTACTAGCCACTAAAAGCTCCATACTTTACCTATGAACCCATTTCCTACTTCTGTGTCACACATGTTGAACCACACAACATTTCTGGGATAATCTGGCAGCTCAATCCTGGTTGCTCACCTCCACAGGAAGGCCCAGTACTATGTAGCCTAGGTGATACTGTATTCTTGTGACTGGCAGGAAGACTTGCCTGCCTTTGAGGGGCTTCCTCTTTGTTTGTTTTCTTTGTTTTGTTGGTCTTATGACAGGGTCTCACTGTGCAGTTCAGGGTGGCCTTGAGCTCACATTGTATCCCAGGATGGTCTCAAACTCACAATGAACTTTTTGCCTTAGCCTCCCAAGGGCTGGGATTACAAGTGTGCACCACCATGCCTGGCTAAGGGATTTCCTATTCTGTGTATAGGACTTAAGATGGGAGGGCCCTGCTTCCTAAAGACCAGCAGGGAAACTGTCCTGAATGACTACAGGGCATTTGTAGAAAGATATAGGGGTGCTCTGGGATGGCAGACACAGAGGCATCCTTGGGACTCTTCTTTGCCAGTCTTACTAGTGTCCCCTGAGAATTGGAGGTGATCTCTTACACTTTCTACTTGGCAATTGCCCTACTATCTGGCTACCATATGACCCAGGCCAGTATGACCCAGACAATCCTCTTTGGGCCAACGTTCTCATTCATAAAAACAGGTAAAGCTCCTTCACAGAGTTGTGAGGAGGCTAAAGTAAAATACTTGCGAGAGTCTCTGCTTTAGAGTAAGTTCTCAGTAAATGGTGAACGAAAAAGCACCTCAGATCGTAGCAACAGGGCACTGGGTAACACAACACAGCTTCAGGGAGCATCAATGGATAGGCCACCCCCCTCCACTTCCAGGCTCGAGTCACAGCCGGCTGCTGCCAACGCTGCTTCTCCACTCTGGGCAGTGTACCTCTGTGGAGTATGGGGCCTCAGCTCGAGTGTGATGATTCCAAGTGATGACACCAAGGGGAAACCATACAAAGGTGATTCTCTGCTTCCTACGGTAGATAGGGGATAAGAACCAAGGGGCATAAACACAGGCTTCCACTACAGCTTCTCCCTGGCCCTCTTTTATGCTGTAGAGCTGTCCACTGAACTATTTCAGTCTTCAATTTTTTTTCTGGACCCACTGCCAGAGAGAGTATTAAGAAAATAAAAGAGGGGCTGGGGAGATGGCTCAGTAGAATAAATGCTTCTCTGGCAAGCACAAGGGCCTGAGTTCAATCCCGGTTCCACCAAAAAAAAAAAAAAAGAAAGAAAGAAAAGAACCTCAAATCAGGCAGTTTGCTAATATTCCTTGACTGAACAGAGGTTGGGATAAAATAGAAAATGATGGGCTAAACCTCTTTAGTTTCCCCAAATTCCCCTTAGAAAATGGAAAGTTGAGTAGGAAAAAGTTCAAAGGCTGATTCCTTGGAGTGCTGATGACGCTAAAGAAAAAGAAGTCTAATGCTTGGCAGATGTTGTAAATAACATGAAGCTGCTTTGGCTAAGCCCAGGGATGCCTGTACATTGAGGCTTCACTGAAGAAGGGAAGAAGGAAGAAAATCCATCCTTTCTAAATCCCAAATAGACTTTTTCTTTTTTGACAGTCTCACTATATAGTTTGGGCTGGCTTTAAACTCACTATGTAGAATCCCAGGATGGCCTCAAATTCTTGGTCTTTTCTGCCTCAGCCTCCTGAATGCTAAGCTTATAGGAGCATGTCACCACACTAGGCTGAAAATAGGCAGCTTTTCTGTAATTAGGCCAGTCATAGGAAAAGAAAATTTGTATGCACTCTGCTGCCCTGAATTGCATTCATAAAGACTAGATAGGCATGGAGCAGGGGCTGGGAGAAATACTCTGCCATTCATGTAACCCGCAAGGCCTACCTGCCCATGGAAGGTTGCTCTGGTGACTGTCTGGCTCCATGCTCAATTGTCTGCAACACTGCCCAGCAAACTTTAGCAAATAGGAAAATGTTCATCAGGTCCTAATTTTGTAATATAAAATGGAATTAGGAACATAAATAGTAATAAGTAACAAAACCCAACACTGTGTGGGACTCATCTTCCTCTCAGCCACTTCTGCGGAGGCCAATTAGTTTGGAAAGTTTTTCACAGTTTTCAAGTTTTAGTGATTCTGCTTTCTGCTTCAATCGCTCATCTCGGTATAATCCTGCTAGGTTTGTCAACTCCGACTCTGAAAGATAGGAGAGATAACCAATTCATCAAGAGTTGAGGGCCCACGAGATGGGTCAGTAGACTAAGCACCTGCTTAGGCAAGTGCAGGGACCTGGGTCCGATCCCCAGCACTACATGCCACACTGGCCTTGCCCCCCGGGCGCCTGAGCCATCAAGACTGGGCGTGGTGCACGCCTGTAATCCCAGCACTGGGGAAACTGAAAACAGGAGGCTCACTATGATCTGAGCTGCATAGTGAGACCCTGTACCAAATACATTAAAAAAAAAAAAAAAAAAAAAAAAAAGAGTTGAACTCCTGTTTCATTTCATTATTTCTGGACTCAAAGTGTCTTTTCCTTAAATGCTTTTTCTTTTTTTTGTTTTTTTCAAGATAGGGTCTCACTATGTAGCTCAGGCTGGTCTGAGACTGGTGTGACTTCCTGCCTCAGCCTCCTGAGTGTGGGAATTACAGGCATACACCACCATGCTTGGCTTAAATGCTTTTTCTTCCAATTAAATTTATTCATTTGCATTAGGCACTGCACCAGGTGCTGAGGATTAAAGGACACCTGTGACCCTGTCATCCTGCAGCATCTGTGCTGTATTGTAAAAGCCCTAGGCTTAGCTCTTATCAATAAAACATTTGGCACCCAACTTCGGAAATGTGCACGTGTGCAGTAAGAGGAGACTGTGTGGCCTTCCTATCTGTGGCATTTGGATGGCAGGTGGAGAGATTGAAGCCAGTACCTATTTCTGTCCTGTGAAACAAAGACAGCTGCTTCATTCCCTCCCTAGCCTTTCTGATCATAACTCACGCCCGACACGGGGCTGACCTCTGGTGGGCAGCATCTGTAGAGAGCCAGGCTGCTGGTGGCTTCCTTCCCTCCCGCACCATATGTGGGGTCACCAGCTCAGAGGCAAGGGCCAGGGGGGCTCTTTTAAAAGTGAAATCATCTGGATCTGGTGACCTTTGTCTCCTTGCCTAAATGAATTTCATTTTCTTTTCAAGGCAGAGAAGGTCATCCTATTTTTAGCTGGACTATAATATGTTGTGTTTCTTGACTCCACAGTGGTTTGGCTGCCTTGAGTTTTTATTCTTCTGTGAGGTTTTGGGGGAGAAATGCCACAAGAGGACCTTGGGAGATGAGTTGCTTGCGGAATGCCTCCCCCAAGCCTGAGGCAGGAAGCCCTTAGGGTGTGAAGAACAGTTCTTGTGCAGTGCTATTTTAATCATTTTGAAACATGCCTACCCATCCTTAATCATTTTTCTGGCAGATTTGTTGCTCTTGGTGGAACAAGAGGCACCTGTCTGATTAATCAGCAAACTGCCTGGAAACAGGAATTAATATTTAGCCAGGAGCAACAATAGGCATTGCTTTCTGAGTAAGTTTATGCCCCTACAAAATACTGCCTGGCATTTCTGTTCATATTGATTCTACTTACACCAAGTGAAGCCCAAAGTGCAGCTAGGTGCAGGACTCCAGGGTGAGGGTGGATGTGTGGGAAAGCCTTCCCCATTGGGAGTGCACTGCCTGGCGTAGGCACCTTCATGGAGGGTCATGCACTGCACTCAAGGGAAAACTTCCTACTCCTGGGTCCTGCCCAGGGCTCAGTGCTGTCTCCATTTATTGGGCTTCTTGCCACATGGGAAGAAGGTCTTGGTGAAATCAGCCTACAGCCCTGTTCTTTAGCACCCCAGCTCCATTAGTACATGGAACGGGCTACACAACCTTGCTTTTCATTCAAATTCCTTAGATTCTTTTGTTTACTGACTTTTTCTAGATAACTCATGCCTTGAAGTTTCAGCCCAGAAAACATTAAAGGCTACTAATTCTTAATATTTTCTATACTAAAGACTATCATAAAACCTGATAAACTAGGCAAGGTAGTGCACACCTGAGTCCCGGCACTCAGGAGGCTGAGGTAGAAGGACTGCTGGGAGTTACAAGGCCAGACTGGACTACATAGTGAGTTAAAGGCCAGTGTGAACTTTATAGCAAGATACTGTCTCAAAAAAAAACAAAAAAAAACCAAAACAAAACAAAAAAAGCTGATGAAAGACATTTGTACATGTGCAAATGCTTTTCCTGAAACATTTGCTTTTCTTAGTTACTGAAATCAGATCAGAGACTGCTGCTCTAAGAGATAACACTGTCCAGGCTGGGCATGGTGTTGCAGGCCTACAGCCCCAGGACTTAGGAGGCCAAGGTAGCAGGATCTCCAATGAACTCAAGGCCACCCTGAACTACACGGTTAAGACTTTGTTTTCAAAAAAAAGCAAAACAGGGCCGGCCAATTAGCTCATCAGATTAAAGCACCAAGCAGGCACAGGGGCCTGCAGTTTGATCCCCAGGCCTGCCATGCTGGCCCTGCTCCCCGGGCGCACTGAGACTGGGTGTGGTGGCTTGTGCCTGTAATCCCAGCTCTTGGGAGGCTGTAAACAGGCAGATCACTGAGTCCAATGTAGTAGTGAGACCCTAAATACCCCGTAGACACTTCTCTTAAAAAAAAAAAAAAAAAGCAAAACGAAAAACAAAGAGATGACCCTGCTCAAGGACAGTGTTTCAAGGAATTGTGTCCCACACCCCTACTACTAGGCTTACAAAACTTCTTTCCAAACCGCTAGAGGCTTTCACCCTTCAATGAGCCGAACCAACTAGAAGAATGTTACTTCTGACATATTCTGTTAACATTCAGTAACTCCTAAGTAGCTGGAAAAAAAAATCTGTGGGAGGGTCAAGATCAAGAGAACACTTTTAATTCTTAACAAAATGTTCCCTTTGTCCTCAACACCAGTGTAACCAAGGGACAGAATGCTGAGCCACAATGGTAAATGGACTGGCAAATTGACAAGGGAAGAGTCCCAGAGCCACTCCCAAGAACAAGCTGCGCAGGAACCCAGACTAGAGGCTGATAGCTGGGAGGCCCAACAAAGGCCACCTCCAAGATCCAGCTCCTGAGACTGCTGTCCCCCATATGCGGACCACACAAAGCCCAGATGCCACCAGGCATCAGGCACTTATCTGTTTCAGACACTGTGCTAAGCCAAACCCACAACAGCTCCTAGAACCTCCAGAAGGAAGTTCATTCTACCTTTGTGTGGGAGCCTAAACTCCAGTGCTGCAACCCTACTTAAGGGCCTTGAAAGAATGCTCTTGGCTGTGTGTGGTAGCATATGCCTGTAATCCCAGCAATTGGGAAGCTGAGGCAGGACAATTGTAGGGTTTGAGGCCAGCCTGGGCTATAAAGCAAGTTCAAGGCCAGCCTATACTACATAGAGAGAAC
>NW_004524745.1:1348807-1352391 GCF_000260255.1 Octodon degus | reverse complement strand
AAGGGCCTGAGTTCAATCCCTGGTTGTGCAAAAAAAAAAAAAAAGTGCTCTTCACTTAAGCAGGCCAAGATCTGGGCTGCACTAGGCGGGAAAGCAAAAAGCAGTGTCTTTTTTTTTGCAGTACCAGGGATTGAACTCAGGACCCTGCCCTTGCCAGGCAGGTGCTTATTCTACTGAGTTATCTCCAGGTCTGTTGCTTTTGTCCCACCTAGCCCAGTGCTTCCCTGCCCCCATTAGGTTTATTATGAAGATGCTGCTCTGAAGGAGACACAGGGCAGCCAGCGTTCCTAGTGAGGGGTTACTCATAAAAATTCACCCAGATTAGGCATTCTAAGAAAGAGCAGTGAAAGGAAACAAACTGAAGATTTAAAAAGACAATAGCTAACTCTGATTTAAAAAGTAACCACTCTGTATTTTGCCAAGAGTGAATGAACTCTGTTCTTGAGTGGGTTTATTTTTACAACCTCCAAGTGCTAAATTTACCCTTGTTGGCTGGACTTGTTGCGGCCTCAGAGGGCAGGTGCAACCTATTCTCAAATGGCACTGGGTAGTGTGGGGCCTCCCTCAGCCATTGAGCTCGAGTGCCAGAAATAGCTTTTTAGGGGTCTGCGCCCAGAACCATGAGCGGAACCTGCGAACACAAGCGGTCTGCCCTCTCCCTGCGTTCCCACTTGTATCTGCGCAGAGCCAAGGCCTGAAACCAGGCCACACGTGGGCAGGAGCGAAGGCATAGGAGGCCACCTTTGGCACAATCCTTACCATGAGCTCAGCATAGTACTAGCTCTGTGACATCTGAATGCCAGAGGAGTGTGTGCGTGTATTTGAAGATGTCAATGTAGATTTTCCTCTAGTTCTAGCAATAAGCAATAAATTCAAAACTTTCAGTGCCCAGAATAATGAGAATGTTTAGGATATACACTGCAGCTTTCATCTAATTTGGATCCATACATATATATATATATATATATATATGCCTAAGGCATTTATCTTGCTCCTCAATTTTTTTATTTTTGAGACAGGGTCTTGCTCTGTAATTCAGGCTTGTTTTCTTTGTTAATGGGAATCAAACTCAGGACCTTGCGCTTGCCAGGCAAGCAGTTGTGCCACTGAGTTATATCCCAACCCATCAGGCTGATCTTAAACTATGTAGCCCAGGTAATCCTCAAGCTCACGGTAATCTGTGTGCCTCAGCCTTCCGAGTCCTGGGACTATAGGTTTGTGCCACTGCATCCAACTTTCTTTTATTTTTTTTCTTTTTTAACATGTATTTTGGTTGTTCCAGAGTCTTAGTACACAGCTCTGACACATCGTGATCCTCCTGTTTTCAGGTGGCCTGCCCATTAGCTCAATCATTTAAGTGACTGCTTCAACAAGGCAGTCAGGCTCAGGATGCTGCGATTGAAGCCCCATATCCTCAAGCCTTGCCAGACCTGCCCTGAAGGCATCCCCAGCCAGAAAAATAAATAAATAAATAAATAAATAAAAATTATCCTCCTGTTTTCAGCCTCCCCAGTGCTGGGATTACAGGCATGTGCCACTACACTTGGACTCTGTGGCCAGCTCAGCCTGCCCTGGGGGTGTGGCATGTGGTGCCGAGGATCAAATCCTGGTCCCTGCACTTGCCTAAACTTGCCTAAGTAGGCACTTTAGTCTACTGAGCTATCTCGCCAGCGCTATATCCAACTCTTTGTTGTTTTTGTTTGCTTGGTTTTTGTTTTTGTTTTGATAGCAGGAATTGAGCTCAGGAGCTTGTATTTGGTGCTTGTGCCACTAAGCTCTATCTCTGACCCTCTTTGCTGTTTTTTAAAAAATGTATAAAATCTAGTTTAAACAGTGGGGTATAGTATTTCTTCAATATCTTGGTGCTTCAGGTTTTTTTCTTTTTCTTTCTTTCTTTTTTTTTAATGAGAAAGCAATTTCCCTTTTGTACTTAACTACCCAAAGTTTTTATCCCCAACCTCTCACTCTAATGAAGGCAGCTGGACTCTGGCTTACAAAATGAAGTCCCCCAAGGTCTAGGGTAGGACACTGGCCCTGCTCTGTGATCCATAATCCTCAGCATTCTTGCTTTCTGGTCGTCAGTGTCCTCTCTTCTCTCAGGACACTTGTTGAGCACCTGTCCTGCAGCATAGTCTGGGTCAGCTACCTAGCACATAAAATTAGCACAACATGGTCTTATCCTTGGAGAGTCAGCAGTCGTTGGGGGGGCATAGCATACTTAAGGAACACTAATCCTGCATGATTAGTCCTGCGTTAGCAGGAAGAACAAAGTGCACTGGGGCTGGGGCTATCGGCCTAGCACCCCAACTACCAGGGAGACTGGGGCAGGAGGACTGGTAGTTGAAGGCCAATTGTGTGACACTCAGATTCAAAACAAAATTAAAATACGGCTGGGAGCTAGGTGCAGCAGTGCATGCCTATAATCCAGTAATCTGGGGAACCTAAGGCAAATGGACCAGAAGTTCAAGACCAGCCTGGTCAACCTAGTGACTCAATGAGATTCTTGTCTCAAAATAAAAAAGGAAACAGATCCACCTGGGGCATAGGGTTAGGAGTATGTGCTAGGTCAGCCAGGGTTTAGCAGCACTGTAGCCAAACAATGCAGATACTAAAGAAGTGTGTGTGTGTGTGTGTGTGTGTGTGTGCGCACGCGTGCACGCATGTGTGTGTGTGATTTAAGTGTGATAAAAAGTGAGGCTGCTGACTGAAGGCAGGGTCAGCACTTCCCAGTAACACCTGGGGTTGTAAACCAAGTAGGAGACACTGGCACCACCACAATCCAGACAGCAAAATACAAGGGCTGCTCACATGCAGCCCTGAGAGAGAGGCAGGAGTCACTTTTGTCTTGTGTGTCCACAGCCAGCAGAGGTAAGGGTGAGGGGATACCTGACTCAATACCAGACCAAGCTTTTGGTCTGGCTCAAAATGCTAAACTGGCTTGATCAGATTTCCCTCAAGGCAACATGCGAACCGGAAGGTGAGGATCCTGAAGGTGAGGATTAAAGCAGCCAGCTCTGAGCACTATAGGAGGAAACATGTGACACAGAAAGGGACCAATGACCGGTGGCATCAGGGAAGCTGGGAGAGCAAATGGGAGGACAGCACCCACAGTGACCACAGCAAGCACATCAGGAGGAATACTGTTGACAAGGAGAGACCAGTGGCAGAGAGAGGTAGAGATCCGCAGAGAGATAGACAAGTGCTACCTAAATTCCTAAGACTTCTAGATCTTGGCCACATGTATTTTATCAATAAACTCCCCTCACCCCACGCTGTGTGTGTGTGTGTGTGTGTGTGTGTGTGTGTGAGAGAGAGAGAGAGAGAGAGAGATACAGACAGACAGACAGACAGACAAAGATTGAACCCTGAAGTGCTCTGTTTATTTTGGGACAGGTCTTGCTAAGTTGCCCAGGCTGGCCTAGAATTTGTGATCCTCCTGCCTCACCTCCCAAGTAGCTAGGGTTACAGGAACAGACCACCCTGCCTGGCTTCGCTCTTGTTTTTTTTGCCTTTGAGTACTAGTAGTCTGAATGGGCCTCTGTCCTCTGTCTCTATTCATTTTTTCAATTTTTTTTTTTTTTTTT
>NW_004524745.1:1347301-1348624 GCF_000260255.1 Octodon degus | reverse complement strand
TTTTTTTTTTGCAGTACCAGGGATTGAATTCAGGACCCTTTGCTTGCCGGGCAAGCGCTTATTCTACTGAGCTATCTCCCCTCTGTCTCTATTCATATAAACACATAAAACCTAAACTGGGAGAGAGGAGGCATCAGGAAGTAGGGGATAGCTCATGGTTGGATCAGAACCCCCAGAAAAAGCTACTTACTCTGCTGTTTCTCCTTCCAACAACTTGTCTGGATGTAATCAATGTAATCCTTCTCTATTATCTTCTCTAGGTCACGAAGAGAAGCTCCTCTGTAGGCCTTGTCGAAGTTTTTATCCACGAAGTAAGGCACCTGCAGGTTCTGGGTTTCCCTAGAAATAGTGTAGCCCAATGTCCTAAAACAAAAATAGACAAGTACAGGTGAAGGTGGCATATTTGCAATACTTTTCTTTGCTCTGGTGTCACAGATATCATGATCACCATCACCTCATCTAAAGCAGGTACAGATACTTTCTTTTTTTCTTGGCTTTTTGAGACAGGATCTCCTTATGCAGTCCACGCTGGCCTTAAGCTCACTATGCAGTTGAGGCTGGCCTTGAACTTGCGGTGATCCTCCTGGCTCAGCCTTCTGAGTGCTAGAAGCAGGCACGCATCCATGCATCATCACATCTAGCCCAGATACTTTCTTTCTCTCTCTCAGCCTCCCAAGTGCTAGATTTACAAGCATGTGCCACTATGACTGGCTTGTAGCCCCTTTTGAAATTTTTTATTTTTATGTCCCTAACTTGTCCAAGTTGAACTTTAATTTCTGATTCTCCTGTCTTAGGTTCCCAGAGTGCTAAGATTATAGGTATGTACCATCTGGTCCAAGTATAGACTCTAATTTTTTTTTTTTTTTGTGAGTGTGTGTGTGTGTGTGTGTGTGTGTGTGTGTGTGACAGGGTCTCACTAGGGAAGGGAATTCCCTCACTGCCTAATTCCCCTTAGGCAGGGGAATTGCTGTGAGTTTGAGGCCAGCTTAGGCTACACAGTGAGTTCAAGACTAGCTTAGACTATATAAAGACTCTGTCTCAGAAAAAGCAGGGGCACAGTTGTGGCTCAGTGCAAAGACCCTGAGGTCCTTAAAATCAGAGACCCTGTCCCCAAAGGATTGGCCTTGAACTCATGATCCTCCTACCTCTGTCTCCTGAGTGCTGGGATTCCAGGTGTATGCCACCATGCCTGGCTCATAGACACCATTTTATACCCAACATTTATGCCCAACACTTCTTGTTTCCCCAGCAAAGTAGTAAAAGTCATCATTATCAATATTATATGAGTTATGGAAATCAATGTGGAGACTCCTTAGAAAACTT
>NW_004524745.1:1341911-1345864 GCF_000260255.1 Octodon degus | reverse complement strand
GTTGAGCTGTAGGGGATTCAAGTCAACAATTTCTGACATTGCCAGTGAAGCAGAAGACCCAATACTACTATGGACTACTGGACTTTTTAGAATATTTTGCTGAGTTAACACACCTATAATATTCAAATGACAGAACTAAACAAAAAAGGGGATACAGATGAATGTCCATTTTGTATCTGTGTATTCAAAATGGTTAGGATATTATCAATAAAACTTTGAAAAAAATGGTTAGGATAGATATATAGTTACATTCTCTTAATGAATAGAGGGATTTATTCTAATAGTGTTTGTAAATAAGATATCGTGTCTGCATCTTGTACGGCAAATAACCACTAGGAAGACAGTATGCAATATGTTAATTATTGAAACTGTCCTACCTATTTGATTTGAAACTGTCTCATTGCTCTTCGTTTCTCAATAAAATTATGGAAAAAATTAAAAAATAAGTAAATAAATAAATGTCATCAACAGACAAAAAAATTACATGAGCAAGTTTATATGGTGAATTCAGTTTCAGCATACATTTATTTTCTTTAAAGATTTACTCTCTTATGCTGTTTTCTATGCAAAAAGTAGAATGCTGAATGCTTAAAAAATTATTAGTGTATTATGGAGGACCTGACATGGCACCTGACAAAGGTGGTTAAAGCTGGCTGTGTGAACAGATTGACATTACAGCAAACTATTTAGAAAACACCAGATAGCTTGCTCCAACCTAGAGCTAACTCTTAGGACCTGACAAAAAGTACATCACACACAACCACTAAATGAGAGCTACAAAAGACTTAGACAAAGGACTGCAGCAATGCCTGACACTTTAGGGGTCCAAGACATCCAACAGTGTCTGGTGCTCAGAACCACGAAGAGGTCTGTTGCAACTCTAACCATACTGAAGAATTAAAGGTAGTGCATATCTGTAATTCCAGCACTTAGGAGGCTAAGGCAGGAAGACTGCTTTTAAGACCAGCCTAGATTATATAGTGAGTTTAAGGGCAGCCTGAAATATATAGCAAGACCCTATGTCCAAAACAAAATGAATTAGATTGAGCTCAAATTCAAGTTAAAACAATATGACACCAATATACAAAGCCCAAGCTAGACAAAATCCATCTTTATGTTTGTTTATTTATTTATTTGGTACTGGGAATCAAACTCATGACCTTGCCCTTGCTAGGCAGGCCCTATTCTGCTGAGCCATTTCCCCAAAGCCGTAGCTCAATGTAGCTCAATGTGGCCCTTCCCTGGCCCTCTCCTTTGACCTATGTAAGGATACTGCCAAACATTTAGGCTCGCAGGACAAGACTGCACCTCCCTCTGGGAAGCCAGCAGTAGAGCAGCCCTCATGTGCCTCCCTGGCCTGACATGAAAAAGGTCAAAGTAAATGTATCAGAAAAAAATATAAGTTGGGAAATTGAGGGGGTCAGGCTGGAGTAAACTGACTATAGTAACTTCTCTGAGCTGTTGACTACAACTCAGCTTTGCTCCCTAGAAATGAAAATATTGGCCTAGAACATTAGTCTTCAGTTTACAGTGATCACCAACAAAGATGCTTCCTGTCATGTAGTGACCCATAAATTCTACTCATTTTTTCACTGCTGGGGGTAGAGCCCAGGGTCTTACACATGCTGGGTGCCTGCTTAACTCTAGAGCTATAGTACCAGTCAGATTCTTCTATTTTTAAGGTTTTTGTCAACTAAATCATATTAATGAGTAATAGGAAAAAAATTAATTCAATGATTCTCAAATTTCAATGTTGGCTATGATGACACTGGGAATATCATTGTTAAAACTCAGATTACCTGGTCTGTACTCCAATCAAGGTTTCTGATTCAATCAATATGTAGAGAAACCTGAGAGTATACATTTCTGTTTTGCTTTTTGAGACATTATTTCTCTGTACCTCAGGCTGACCTAAAAATTATGGCAGTGCTTCTGCCTCAGCTTCCCAAGTGCTGCAATTAAAGGCATGTGCCACCATGTCTGGATCCTTCTTACAACTTTATTTATTTATTTATTGGTACCAGGGATTGAACTCAGGACCTTGTGTTTGCCAGGCAAGCCTTTATTCTACTGAGCTATCTCCCAGGCCCATTTTTTTAAAATTAAAAGTAATCACTGAGTCCAGTTAATACCCTTCCGGAGCCATACAAATCCAGTAATCCTATCACAAACTCAGTAGGATCCTTTCTAACTACTATGGTGAGAAATGGGTTTACTCTGAATATCCATCAAGTTTCTTCACAACTACTTGCTGCTGTTCTGTAACTGACCAGCTGATGTCGCTGTAAAACAGAACAATCCAACTGAGGCCCTCCTGAGACTACCTTACAGTGGATTGAGTCTGTACTATTACCACTTTGCTGTTTCTTTAAACATAAAATCAGTGTTTTCCACAGTGAAAGGTGAAACAAAATGCTAGCAACATATCAGTATAACCTTCATGGTCTTCCAAGTTCCATATTGTTATTAAGATAGATTTATAGCCAGACATGGTGGTGCACGCCTACGATCCCAACACTTGTGAGGTTGAGGCAGGAGGTTCACTGTGAGTTCGAGGCCAGTCTGAGCTACAAAGCCAGCCTAACTGCATAGCAAGACCCTGTCTCAAAAAAGACCAAAAACAAAACAAGATACATTTATAAATATTGACTTACGATTTATAGAATAGGCTATATGGAGGATTAGCAGCCAGCAGTTGAGTAACAACAGATATGACTACGATCACAAGAACCGGAAGTAACTGAATAAATGCAGAATATGTAGTCTAAAAAAGAAAAAAGTTGAATCATTCTTCATCAATGTAAAGCTTATTAAAAGTACAAATATAAAGAAATCCTAAAGAAACATAAATTTCTATGCACTCTAAGGAGGGTCCACCAAGCCCCAAGCTTCTCTGGGAACTCTTCTTCTCTCTGCTGAGAAGGCAGAAGGAGGCCCAGCCACTGCTCAGCCTGATACCCAGTAATCCTGCAGCCCCTTCTCTGGACCAAGAGCAAACACCTTGAGATAAATCAGCCTAGACTTGATTCCCACAGGGGTGAGGCTCTGTAATCCAGGTGAGTATTATGTGACCCTCCTGCTTTGGCCACAGCTGACTGGACTGGAGCCACCTAACGCTACCAGGGTTATTCCTCTTAGGGGATGTGGGTTGAGGTTTGTCACCCTTCATAAGAATGCCAGGCACCATGCTGTCTGTCTGTAAGGGGAAGTAGAACACACCAGGCTGCTTAGAAAGAACAAGACAGTGTGGGCCAGCTCTTGGTGAGTGCAGCTGCCTGGGAGCCTCATGGCATCAGCTCCCAGTTCCTGTCTGTCAGAAAACCTAATGGGGCTTCTCACTGGTGAGCTTCATGAGACTCCCTAGACCCTTAGCACCCTTAGCTTGAGCCCATTTGAGTTCTGAATCTTCTTCTTTTTTTGGTGGAACCGGGGGTTCCACTGAGCCATCTCCTCGGCCCCCAAAGTGCTTATTCTACTGAGCCATCTCCCTGGCCCCTGAATCTTCTGAAGGAGGCTCTTCTGTATTTGAGAAAACTTGGATCAAAACAGCCCCACAAGGAAACTAAGGTCTAGAGAGAAACAAAAGAACTGGCGGTGTGGTAGTGGTAGATTCTGGCTCATTTGGGCCAATCACGCAACTCTTCTCACCACTGCCTCTGCTCTCCTAAAGCATGTTTTGGCAGCAGTGCAAGGTGAGTTTCTAGAACCGACCTGCCTCATAAAAGTAGCTCAGCACAGCTGCTTATAAGTAGCAGCTGTCCTCCCCTCCCTCTGCACCTGAGCTTTATCTTCTTCCTCTTCCTTCCGTGTCTGTGTCCTCTCGTGTCGGTGCCGCCGGCGGTAATATTGAAAGTCATCGGTCACATTTGAGAACATATGAATATTTCCTAGAAAAGAAAGAAAAACACTTTGCAGGCAGATGGCAAACAGTCTTCCTTTGCATTTAATTACAT
>NW_004524745.1:1319854-1341811 GCF_000260255.1 Octodon degus | reverse complement strand
GGACTCATAGTGGTCCTGCTATTTTCAGCCTCCCCATTGCTGGGATTACAGACATGCACCACTGTGCCTGGTTTTGGTAGCTGGCTCAGGGCCACCCCAGGGCGGGGCTGGTGCAATGCCAGGGATTGAACTGGGGTCCTTGTGCTTGGCTAAGCAGGTGCTTAGTCCATTGAGCTATCTCACTGGCCCTTCCTTTGCATTTTTCAAGGTCCTAGCTCCCACCCACCTAGGTTCTTTGAAGATAAGAGTACTGGCCTATATTACCCAGTGGGAAAATAAGACAGTGGGTGAGTCACGTGAGCCAGCTGGGTAGGGAATGTGCATAGCTCTTCCAGAATCATTTACATAGTGAGAGGAAGAGAAAACCTGAAAGACTAGAAGAGAGTGAGCATTTGGGCCTTGAGTCAAATCTGGCATCTCATGTCTGTTCTGTGCCCATATCAGACTGTCATTGGTATCATTAATAGCAACTCATAAAATCCATTTTACTGGGCTGGAGGTGTAGCTCAGAGGCCCTGGGTATGATCCACAGCACCACAGTTCCAATCTTCTGGGGGATATTTTCCTAAACTTTTCTTTCCTTTTTTTTTTTTTTTTTTCTTCAATACTGGGGACTGAACCCAGAGCCACTGAGCCACATCCCCAGCTCTTTTTATCTTTTTTTTTTCGTCTTTTTTTTTTTTCCGGAACCGGAAATTGAACTCAGGCCCTTGCGCTTGCCAGGGAAGTGCTTATTCCACTGAGCCATCTCCCTAGCTCCTCTTTTTTTTTTTTTTTTAATATTTATTTATTTATTTTGTGTGTGTGTGGCCAGCTCAGCCCACCAGGGGGTGGGGCTGGCTGGCATGTGGTGCTGGGGGATTGAACCGTGGTCCCTGTGCTTTGTTTAGCTTAGCTTGTTCTAAGTAGGTGCTTTAGACCACTGAGCCATCTCACCAGCCCCCCAGCCCCTCTTTTGAGACAAGATCTTGCTAAATTGCCCAGGTTGGCCTCAAACTTTATGATCTTTCTGCTCAGCTGCTCAAGTAGCTGGAATTATATGCATGTGCCATTGTACTCAACTTCTTTTGTCTTTTTCTTTTGTTTCTGAGATAGGGTCTCACTATGCAGAGAAGGATTGTTTTTTTTTTGGTTAGCTCAGGCTGCCTTAAGGGCGGGTCATGTGCACCATGTGGAGGTGGGGATCAAACCATGGTCTCTTGCACCTGACTGACTTTGCATAAGCATGCGCTTTAATCAACTAAGCTAACCAGCAAGCCCCCAAAAATTGGAGAAGGTTTTTTTTGGCTAGTTCAGGCTGCCTTAAGGGCGGGTCTGGTGCAGCTTGTGGACCAGACCATGGTCTGCTGCACCTGAATGCATTTGCCCAAGTGGCACTTTCAACAACTGAGCTATGCAGCAAGCCCCGGGTCTCACTATGTGGAATCTCACAAAATATTCCAGGCTGGCCTTAAACTCACTATGTACCCCAAGTTGGCCTGCCTCAGCCTACCAAATGCTAGGATTACAGGTGTGAGCCACCATGGCAGGTTTTGCTTGTTTGTCAACTTCTAGCCTATCTTTATAACCTCTATTTTCTAGCAATGATCAAAATAATAGGCATTTTGGTAATGATTTGTAAAGCACTTTATTTTTTTATTTTAAATTTTTTTTTTTGCAGAACCAGGGATTGAACTCAGGCCCTTGCACTTGCCAGACAAGCACTTACTCTACTGAGCTATCTCCCTGGCCACTGTACAGCACTTTAAAATATCCAATCTTCATAGCAACTGAGAAGTAATTCTTCTCAGCACCATTTTTGAGATGAAGAACTAGGGTGAGAGAAACTGAATGATCTTGTCAAAAATATACACAGCTGGAGTTTAAGAGACTTTCCTCAAACTCCTGTTCAATTGATTCCAAATTCTTTGCTATTTCTACCAAACCACTGTCCCTCTATTCAGATCTTAAAGCTGGAGCTTACAGAGAACCATAATTAAACGTTTTTAAGAACCTTAATTCTGAAATGGCCATGATGGTACACGCCTATCATCCCAGCTCTGGGGATGCTAAAGTAGGATGATCACCTTGAATTTGAGGCCAGTCTTTGCTACATGGTGAATTCAAGGCCAGCCTGGCATACTTAGTGAGATCCTGTCTCAAACAAACAAATAAACAAATAAGTAAAGAATCATAATTTTGGGATACTAACCTGTAGGAAAATGTCCCCCAAAGAAGACATTGAATAGCTCTTCTGGTGTGATGTCAGCTTCAAAGTCCCTGTAATAATTATAAGGTCTGGCTCGAGGTGCGGTGACAGTAACCTGTTCATCTCCGTATTCATCATAGCGGAGTCTCTTGTCAGGATTGCTCAGGACGGCAAAAGCATTTCCTATTGCTGCAACCAACAACAAGGAGGTGAGCAGAGCCTCTGCTGTGGCTGAGAGGGTCACAGCAGCAGAGGAGGGACCAGAGCCACTGATGCTGCATAACACCGCAGGGGCCCAGAGAGAGAAGCTTAGGCCTGCAAAGCCTCCAAAAGTGTTTGCCCTTGAGACTGCCCATGCTCCAGTTTGGAAAGCAAGAAACAGCACTATAATCAGACAAACTAAAAATACTCCTGAGGTGAGAATTAACTTCTAATCAAGAGTTCTTCATTTAGCTGTCCTGGGACACCTCCACACTCCCCCTAAGTTCAGGTAGCTAATCACTAATTCTCAGACATGCTGCGGAAATGTCCTCTATCTGGCCAGCATGTTCATCCATCAGAGATGGTAGAGCACTTGGCTAGTGAGTGTGGGCCTCCAGCACTTGAGGGGCTGAGGCAGGAGGATCACAGTGAGTTCAAGGCCAGGCTGCACTACACAGTAAGACCCTATCATAAACAAACAAACAAACAAACAAACAAATTGATGGGAATGTAGCTTAATGGTAAAGCACTTGCTTAGCATGGATGAGGTCCTGGGTTCAATACCCAGTACCACAAAAATACATGTATTTCCATGAAAATATCATGGAAATCAGTGGAAAAGATTTGATCTATAACTGTATTTATGTTCTTTACGTACAACTTTTCTTATGAACATATTAATAATAAAGGGTTTATGGCCAGGCAAGTGTACACCTGTCAGCCCAGCACTTTGGAGGCCAAGACCAGTCTGAATTATACAGGAAGATCCTATCTCAAAAACAAAATAAAAAGTCTGACAAGGATAAAACTGTATGTATGGCCTTTATATACCAACTTGCTGTCACCAACTATCACAAGGACAGAATTAAATGTCACTTGAGGAGCAGACCTTTAAAAGCATCTGTTGCTCCCGGAGCACAGTTCTTATCAGGGTGAAATTTCAGGGCCAGTTTTCTGTAAGCTTTCTTAAGTTCCTCATCACTGGCATTTCGGGCAACTCCTAGAATTTCATAGTAACTTCTGCACTTCTTGATCCTAAAGAAAAAAGAAAAAAAATTAGATTTATGCCCATAAAAGCCCCTTTTACAGTTAACTACAAAATAATACACTGGTCCTCCCTCCAATGTGTGAGATCCAAACAAACTGAAAACAAATTGAGTGAACCCATTCCCGAAACTTTCCAGTCCTCATCTAGCTTTTTCATATTGCATGGTTATGCTTTGTGTAGTTGTCCCCTCAAAGCTTCTTGTAGTCCTGGGGCAGCTTCTGGAGTTCTGATCAATCATTGTAGGTGTGGGTGCTGCACCTGCCCTGGGGCGGGTAATTTGCATTACAATGTAAGGGGCAGAGAGGCAGGCTGGCTGCCTGAGCTGCTGCCACTCCCTTTGCGCTCTGCTCTAGGTGCCAGTTGAAAGGTTGCTTTCTGCCTTGGAGCCAGCTGAGTATGGACTGAAACTTCCAGTAACTGTGAGCTAAATAAACCTTTCCTTCCTTTTCACTTTGGGTGTCAGGAATTTGTCCCAGCATTGAGAGAAAAGTAACTGAGACATGGGGATTCCACTCAGGACCTTTGCAGTGGGCTACATCCCTAGTACTTTTTTTTTTTTTTTTTTATCTCCAGTACTTTTAATTTCTTTTTTGAAACATGTGTACACCACTATATCTCTCTGCATTTCAATAATTTCTTATTTGGTACAGGGTTTTGCTATGCAGCTTGGACCCATAATGATCGTCCTGTCTCAGCCTGTAATCTAGCACTGGGATTACAGGTATGCGCCACCACACTCAGTTTCGGGGCTGGCATGGTGGGCCCACAACCAGTTCCAGGGTTCCAGGGCCAGCACAGCATGCAGTACTGGGAATCAAACCCGGGTCCTTGCACTTGCCAGACAGGTGCTCAGACCACCACGCTTTCTCCTCAGCACTGTATTTTAATAGTTTTTAAGAATATAAAAGACTTCTGAAGCTGGATGTGGTGGTGTATACCTGTAATCCCAGCACCTGGAAGGCTAAGAAAGGAGGAAAGTTCACCTACACAGGGCAATTTAGCAAGATCCTATTTCAAAATAAAAAGTGATGAGGATATAGCTCAGTGGTAAAGTGCTCAGGGTTTAATCCCTAGTACCATAAAAATAATTAAATATTTTTTGGGGGACCCACTTGGGACCCCTTCTGTCTCTCTTAGATGCTTTCTTTACCCTAATATATATTTTCTGCTCTTTAAAAAAACAGGTTTTAAATTCCTTATAACCCTGAAGGGAGCTTCTATTTATGTGAGTTATATCTACTGAGACAGTATTTTGGGGCCGGAGAGATGGCTCAGTGGAATAAGCGCTTCCCTGGCAAGCATAAGGGCCTGAGTTCAATCCCTGGTTCCGCAAAAAAAAAAAAAAAAAAAAAAAAAAAAAAAAAAAAAAAAAAGCAGGTATTTTTTTTGGTTTGTTTTTATTTTTTTTTGAGACAGGGTTTTGGTTTATAGTTCAGGCTAGCCTTGAACTCACTTTATAGTGTTGCTCAGACTCTCAGTAATCCTCCTGCCTCACCCAGCTGAGTGCTGGGATTACTGGTGTGTACCACTGAGCCCAGCTGAATAGTTTTTACTATACTAGAAATGAAAACAAAAAGTATATCACATGGCCTTTCAAACATTCCACTGTATAATCATGAGAAAATGAGAGAGGAAAAGGCAAGTGGCACATTTGTATTATTCTGAAAATAGTCTTTCTTTCTTTTTAGTACTGGGGATTGAACCCAGGGCTTTCTCTCTTTTTTCCCCCCCCTGTATTTTAGGGGAGGGTCTCCAGGGTGTTCAGGGTCTCACTACTAGATCGGATTAATAGTGATTCTCCTGTTTATAGCCTCTCAAGTACTGGGATTACAGGTGGGTGCCACCATGCCCAGTCTCAATTGCTGGCTCAGCACGCCCCGGGGGCAGGGCCCACACAGCAGGCCTGGGGATCCAACCTCAGGTCCCTGCGCCTGCCTTCAGGGGCTTTAGTCTGCTGAGCTATTTGGTTGGCCCCTTTCTCATTTTTTAAGACTTGGTGGACTATAACATGAACACCTCAGTCAAAATGCCTTCATTTGAGAAAAAAAATGGAAATGAAGCTTTCGTAAATAAGGAAGGGAAGAAGAGCTGAAGGGTAGACAGGAGAATAGGGGAGAAAAAGAATTAAAATATAACATGTACAAATACAAATTTCCTGTGGTGGGCCAGGTGTGGTGCTAATCCCAGGACACAGGAGACTGAGGCGGGAGGATTGCTGAGAGTTTAAGGCCAGCCTCGGCTACATAATGAGTTTAAGGCCAGCCTGAACCCTGTCTCAAAAACACCAAAATTAACTTTTTAAAAACTTACCTATGGGGCTGGTGAGATGGCTCAGTGGTCTAAAGCACCTACTTAGAACAAGCTTAGCAAAGCACAGGGACCGCGGTTCAATTCCCCAGCACCACATGCCAGCCAGCCCCAACCCCTGGTGGGCTGAGCTGGCCACACACACACACACACACACACATAAATAAAATTTAAAAAAAAAAAACTTACCTATGATGAATATGATCATTATATATATATGTAAAATGTACCAATACATTTTTAATTTTATTTATTTATTTATTTATTTATGTATGTGTGTGTGTGTGTGTGTGTGTGTGTGTGTGTGGCCAGCTACAGCCCACCAGGGGGCGGGGCTGGCTGGCACGTGGTGCTGGGGGACTGAACCGCGGTCCCTGTGCTTTTGCTAAGCTTGTTCCAAGTAGGTGCCCTAGACCACTGAGCCATCTCACCAGCCCCACATTTTTAATTTTAAAAAAATAGAGATGCTTTCAAAGGCCACGGCTAGCTAATCTAGGCAATACTGGAAAAAAAAATGCCTCAGTCTGGATTTGTTCATGCTGTATACTTGACCTCTATACCTTAGTATTATCTTCTAAATGGGCTAATTATTATACCTATATTCCAGAATTAATGTTATAATTAATGTAATCACTATCTACTCAAATATGTACTAGTAACAATAAAAATATGGTATGATTAAATAAAGTACCTATCAAAAAGTACTTGATAGCAACTATCACTAAACAAATATTAGTGGCTTGGTGCCATGATACACACTCCTAGCTATTCAGGAGGCTGAGGCAGGAAAATCAAAAGTTTGAGATTAGTTGGGCCACTTAGCAAGGCTCTGTCTCAAAAATAAAAGGGCTATGGATACATAGCTCAGCATTAGTGGGCTTGCCTAGAATGCACTAGGCCCTGGGTTCAACTCCTAGTAAATAGATAAATAATAAATAAATAAATCTTTACCTACTTTAGCAATACATATCTACTTTTTTTTTTTTTTTTGGTGATAGGGTTTCACTATGCAGTTCAGGTTGGCCTTGAACTCACTTTGCAGCCCAGGCTGACCTTGAACTTGCAGTGATCCTCCTGCCTCAGCCTCCATAGTGCTGGGATTACAGATGTGGGTCACCATGTCTGGATCTACCTTAATCTTTTAAAAGTGGCTGTAAGTCAGTAACACAGGCTGAATTATAATGCAAGTTCTAGGGCTAGGGATACAGCTCAGTGGCACAGCACCTGCCTTGAAGAACAAGGTCCTGAGTTTGAATCCTCTACCAAAAAAAAAAAAAAAGCAGGATCTAAATGAAGCAGAACTTGTCCTAAAGAGTTTTCTAATTCCAACTCTGTTTCTACAGCACATATTTACTTGTAAATGACCCCATTCTCTCTTGCCCTCTTAAGTCTGTTTTATGAGTGATTTATAGAGAAAGAATTCACGTGCCATAAAGTTACGTTTCAAAAATGTACAATTGGGCTGGTGAGATGGCTCAGTGGTCTAAAGCACCTACCTAGAACAAGCTAAGCTAAAGCACAGAGACCGCAGTTCAATCCCCAGCACCACATGCCAGCCAGCCCCGCCCCCTTGTGGGCTGAGCTGGCCCCCCCCACCCCCCACCCCCACACAAATAAATAAAATTTAAAAAAAAAAAAAAAAAAACCCAAAAATGTACAATTCATGGGGCTGGGGAGATGGCTCAGTGGAATAAGCGTTTCCCTGGCAAGCGCAAGGACCTGAGTTCAATCCCCGGTTCCGCCAAAAAAAAAAAGAAAGCACAATTCAGGTTTTGTTTGAGGGATTCTATTTAGGGCTGTATAGCCATTAGTACTATTTAATTTCAGAATATTTTCTGCCAGACATGGTGGTGCATCAGGTTTTGTTTGAGGGATTCTATTTAGGGCTGTATAGCCATTAGTACTATTTAATTTCAGAATATTTTCTGCCAGACATGGTGGTGCATGCCCATAATCCTACCACTTAGAAGGCTGAGGCAAGAGGATCACTAGAAGTTCAAGGCTAGTCTGAACTATATAGCAAGACTATCTCAAAGGCCAGCAATATAGTTCAACAGACTACGTGCTTGCTTAGGTAAGCACAGGAGCCAGGGTTTGATCCCTGGCATGGCATGCCGCGCTGCCCCACCCCTGGGCACACTGAGTGGTGATGGAGTCCAGGCGTGGTGGCGCATGCCTGTAATCACAGCACTAGGGAGACACAAATCAGGAGGATCACTACGAGTCCAAGCTTATAGTGAGACCCTGCACACACACACACACACACACACACACACACACACACAAAGACTGTCTCAAAAAAACAAATAAGGGCTAGTCAGATAGCTCAGTGGACTAAGCACCTGCTTAGGCAAGTGCAGGGACCAGGTGCCACAAGCCATCCCAGCCCTGCCCCTGGAGCATGCTAAGTACACCCTCCCCCTCTCAGATGGCGTGGTGGCGCCTGCCTGTAATCTCAGTACTGGGGTGGCTGAGAACAGGTGGATCACGATGAGTGCAAGCTGCACAGTGAGACCCTGCACCAAATAACTTAAAAAAAAGAATTTCATCACCACACAAATAAACCCATACTCATTAGCTATTATTCTTATTTCCTCTCCTCTAGCCTCTGTCAACCACTAATCTACTTCTGTTTCTACATACTTGTTTATTCTGATTATTTCATGTAAAAGGAATTATATCATATGTGACCTTTTGTGTCTAGCTTCATTCACCTGGCATGTTTTGGAGGTTCATACATATTGCAGTATGTAATAGTACTTCATTCTTTTTCTTTACCAAATATTTCTTTTGTTTATAGCAAACTACTGGGATTATACCCAGGACATTGCCCATGCTAGGCAAGTGCTTTACTACCCAGGTACATCCCAGTCCTTGGCATTTTATTTTGAGACTGGGTCTTGTTAAGTTGCCTGGGCTGACCTCATACATGAGGTCCTCTTGCCTCAGCCTACCATGTAGCTGGGATTTTAGGTATGTGTCATCATGTGCTGTTGCTTGTGGAAAGTTTTTAAATTATTAATTCAATCTCTGTATTTGTTGTAGGTCTATTCAAATTTTCCAACTTTTTTCTTGAGCCAGTTTCAAGTTTATATCTTTTTAAAAAATTTATGTATTTGGTACAGGGTCTCTACACAGCTCGGACTCCTAATGATCCTCTTGTTTTTAGCCTCCCAGCACTGGGATTATAGGTGTGCGCCACCTGCCTGGACAGATTCGCTAGCTCAGCGTGCCCTGGGGTCAGGGCCAGTGCAGCATGCTGGACCAGGGATTGAACCCTGGTCCCTGCACTTGCCAAAGCAGGCGCTTAGTCCACTGAGCTATCTCACCAACCCTATTTTTCCTATATTGTTTCATTTATTTTTATTCTATATTATTTTCTTTATCCTGCTTATATAAGTTTAATTTGTTCTTTGTGTGTGTGCGTGTGCGTGCGCGTGTGTGTGTGTGTGTGTGTGTGTGTGTGTGTGGAGAGGAGCTACTACTGGGAATTGAAAACAGGATCTTCTCATTAAAATACATCCCTATGGACTAGGGAGATAGCTTGGCAGTCTAAGCACCTTGCTGGCAAGCACAAGGACCGAAGCTTGATCCCTGGTACCACATACCGTGCTGGTCCCAGAATCGCCATGCCGGCCACTAAAACTGAGCGTGGTGGCATAGGCTTGAAATCCCAGTGCTGGGGAGGCTGAGGCAGGAGGATCACTAGGAGTCTGAGCTGCATAGTGAGACCCTGTACCAAACTAACTGATTAATTAATAATTAAAAAAATTAAAACACATCCCTAGCTCTTTTTTTTTTTTTTTTTTTGTGGAACCAGGGATTGAACTCAGGCCCTTGTGCTTGCCAGACAAGCGCTTATTCTACTGAGCTATCTCCCTGGCCCCCCTAGCTCTTTTTTTTACTTGTTGACAAAGTCTAAGTCACTCAGGATGAGCTGCAACTTGCAAACCTCTTGCCTCAGCCTCCCAGAACAGTAAGATTGTAGGCATGTGCTGTTATGCTCAACTTTTTTCTAGTTTCTTAAGAGTAGGTCACTGACTTGAGGTTAATTTTTAATTAGCATTTATAACAATAAATTTGCTTGTGGGTACCTCTCTAGCTGTATCCTGTATTTTGATATGTTGTATTTTCATTTTCATTCATTTTAAGGCATTTCTAATTTTCTATGTAATTTCTTTTATGACCTATAGTGTTTCAAGAATTGTGGAATTTAGGGCCGGGGAGATGGCTCAGTAGGATAAGTGCTTGACAGGCAAACGCCAGGATCTGAGTTCAATCCCCAGTTCCACAAAAAAAAAAAAGAATTGTGGAATTTATTTCCACTACTTGTGAAGCTGGCCTCGAACTCACAGTGATTCTCCTGCCTCAGACTCCTGAGTGCTGGGATTACAGGAGTGCACCATGGTGTGCAGCTGCATGATTTTAATATTTTAAAATTTATGGAGGTTCATTTTATGGCCTAAGATATGGTCTATCCCAGAGAATGTTCCATGTATCCTTAAAACAAATATGGAGCATGGTTACCCCATGGCCCCACTGAGAGGTGGCTGCCAGCTGGTGCTGCTGTTCAGCAGAAAGAGGAAATCAGGAAAGGACTTTGTGACTGAGACACTGCAGAGCAGGTGTCTGTGGGGTGGGGAAAAGTGGAAAGGGCACCCTGAATCCCACTGCTCGAGGTGTGTGCTTGTGTGTGAAGGAGTGAGCCGTGGGTCCGTGGGCCTCCGCTGGTGGTGGTCCAGGAGGATGGCGCAAGGTGAGGGGAAGGATTATCACATTCCCCCTCAGAGGACCAGGCAACCACCTCTGCTAAATGGTAATATGTAGGTCTGTCTCCACGAGGCATTGTAACAGTTACTGCCAAGGCTCTTTGTGCTGTTCCTGTTCTCACTAGCATTGCCAGGTAACTGTTATGGATAAGTAAACTGAGGCAGAGGTAAAGGATTCTTTAGAAACACACTCTGAATGTGTCTGATATCAAACATAGGATATGTATTACACACTGTCTGCATGATTCCTTTTAATCTCACAATTATTGTGTAGTACTAGCATCTCTATCTCACAGCTGAAAAAGGCATTGAAAACTTAAAAACAAACAAAATGCTAAGGATTCAAATTCAGCTTTGTAGACTCCTGCATGGTAGTACATACTTGGAATGCCAGCACTCTCCGAGGTTGTGGCAGGAGGACCACAAATTTGAGCCTAGCCTGGGCAATTTAGTGATACAGCAAGACTGTCTCAAAAAATAAAAGTAAAATAAATAAATAAAAGTAAAGGATGTAGCTCAGTGTGAAGGTTCTGGGTTCAATCTACAATATCAGAAAAAAATAAAAAAGAAAAAAAGAAAGAATACGCACCCCATGGCCATTGGACAGAATGTTCTATGGATGTGTGTTATGTATTTAGTTGGTTTTCCCTGCTTCTTTTAAAACTGAAACAGGATTATCATCTAGCTCACATTATACCCTAATACTCTACTTCCACCCACTTTTCCCCGACATCAAGAAGCTACAGTGCATGCCTATAACCCCAGTATTCTGGAGGTGGAAGCAAGAGAATTGTTGTGAAATGGAGGCCAGCCTGGGCTACATAGTGAATTCAAGACAAGCCTTAACTACATAGCAAGACCCTATCTCAAAAAAAAAAAAAAAAAGTTACAGTCCTTCAATAATGACAACAGGAACAGCAGCAGCAACAGCCTTCAGTACTTACACAACACATCCTCTGTGCCAGGCACTCTTCTAGCTTTACATAAAACACTCATTTCATCCCACCACACACTTACCTTTGCACTCCAAGCAGCTGTTCCTCAGTATAAGTGGCGCTGCCCTCACCCTGCCGGGTCTGGTTTCGCTCATTCTCAGACTTCTTTTCCTTCTGTGCCTTCATACAGTCACAGCAACCACAGGGGTCGTCACTCTCAGGAGGTCTGTCTTCCGGATATTTGTTTCTTCTAACTGCATCAATGTAAGCTGTAAAGTAATAGCCCCTCTGTTAGGCCTCCCTTTGACCCTGAAAATCAACTTTGCTCCCTGCCCTTGCTCTACAGACTTCTTGTGGGCAAGAGTAGGTGAGTGCAAAGAACAGGAAGACATGATGCTGACTTTTAAGCATCCATACAAAGCTAAAGAAACTTTTTTCCCAGAAAATATGGGAACCACGTAAGAAAAACTTATAAAAGTCAGAAAGAGGCATGAAGCACAAGTCCATCATACTTACAGTGGTTAGTCAGCAAATAATCTCGTCATAGAGATGGAAAATGTGCCCAGCATGTAATCCTAGCATTTTTGGAAACTGAAGCAGGAAGACTGCAACTCTGAGTCCAGCTTGGGCAATTTAGTGAGACCTTGCCCCAAAATAAAATATAAAAGCCAAACTGTACAACTATAATTCCAGTACTCAGAAGACTAAGCCAGAAGGCTCTCCATGAGTTTGAAGCCAGCCTGGGTATCAAGTGAGTTCAAAGCCAGCCTGAACTATATAATGTGACCCAGTCTCAACAAACAAACAAAAAAATAAAAATAGACTGAGGTTGTGACTGAGAGTGAAGGCCCTGGATTCGATCCCCAGTATCACACAGAAACACATGCAGACACACACACATATGTACACAAGAGGGGGGCTAAAAGAAACATCTGCCCAATAACCTGCCTTTAGTGCAGCCCAGGAAAAAGCCGATATCTCTCTGTTCCATGGTCAGAAGTGACAAACCTCCTACCTGCATTACTTAAATAGAGAAGAGTTTAATTCTTTTAAGCTACCAGCTATAGACCTAACATGCAAAAAGACCCCTGGCTAGACCCAGGAGATGTATGAGTAAGGCCTACTGCTAACCACTAAGAGATTATAGTTTAGTGTGAGAGAATTAAATAAATTATAATCATTGTAGAACTTAGGGAGGGTTTCATGTAATCAAAGACAGCAGAGCACTTATGCCTTGTCTGGAGGATCTGGGAATCTCTTTAGAACCATCTTTTCACTGGGTGTGATGGTGCTCAGGAGGCTGGGGTAGGAAGACTGCCAAGAGTTTGAGGCCAGCCTGGGCTACATAGTGAGTTCACGGTGGTACACACCTGTAATCCCAGCACTCTGGGAGGCTGAGGTATGAAGATTCCAAAGTTTGGGCCCAGCTTTAGCAACTTAGCAAGGCACTGTTTCAAAAGAAAAAATAAAGTGCCTGCCTGGCAAGTGCAAGGTCCCAAGTTTGAACCCCAGTATTTTTTTTTTTTTTTTTCAGAACCAGGGATTGAACTCAGGCCCTTGCACTTGTCAGGGAAGTGCTTATTCTACTGAGCCATGTCCCGGGCCCCTGAGCCCCAATATTGAGGGAAAAAAAAGAAAGAAACGAAAAGAAAAAAGAGAGAAAGAGAAAAGAAAAACTAAAGTGTTGGGGATGTAGCTCAGTGAGAAGGCCCTGGTTTTATTTTCCAGTACTCCAAAATGACATCTTCCTAGCCAGGAATGGTGGCACATACCTGTAATTCCAGCACTTTGGGAGGCTAAGGCAGGAGGACCTTAAGCTCAAGACCAGCCTGGGCAACTCAGCAAGACGCTGTCTTGAAATAAAAAAATTTAAAAAGGGCTGGAGTGTAGTTCAAAGCAAAGGCCTTAAAAAAAAAAAAAAAAAAAAAAAAAAATCCTTCCAATTTAACATCCCTGTGACTACCTATTGCTCCTCGGCACTCGTTCTATAAATCTGCTTGGCTAACTCCCTATCGTTCACAACATCCAATGAAACACTTTCTCAGTGAAGCCTCCTTTGCCACCCAGGCCATGCCTTGCGCTTTATCGGTGCATCCCGCACTTCCCCTCCCCCCCCCCGTGTTCATTCGTCACACTCACTTAATAGAATGACAATTCCATAAGCTTAGAGACCCAAGTTGATTATCAAATCTCTGCTGCAGGATCAGCAAAATGCGGGGCACAAAAAAACGTACTGGATCGATGTTTTTTGCTTAACTGCGGGACGGAAAAAGGCAACCTATCGGTGCTGACGCGGCGGCACGGTCAAGATCACACTGGGACTGAATGTCGGAGGTATAGTGTGGGGGAACCTGCGATAAAGGCCGGAAAGCTAGCTAAGGGAGGTCACAGCACCCCGGTCTAGTCATCTGGGCGCAGCAAAGGCTGGATGGCCACGGGCCCTGGGCGGGGCACCGGCCGGGGCGGGGCTGGGGACTAGAGGCAACAAACTGTCACGGGTGACTGGGCTCCTGGCCGGGGCCCTAGCTCCAGCCAGCGTCCCCAGTTCCGGATCCCGGCATCTCCCCTGGGCATCTCGCCCAGCAACCAGAACCCTGCTCAGGCTTAGCATCTCCCAGGCCTCCATCCTTCACCTCAGGCCCCAGATCTCAGCCATCAAGCGCCTTATCTCTCTAGAATGCTCTCTTGTCCTACCCTCCGTCCAGGTCCTGGTACCTTCAGTCCAGCGCTCCCCGCTGCCCAGTGTGGCCGACATATTGGTTCTCAGCTAGCAGGTCCTCTAAGCCTCCCTTGTGCCCGAGGCGGCAAGAGAAGGGGGCGCTTAGCGCGGGGCACGCCGGTCATTGTAGTTCGGTGCTGTGTGCTGCCGGGTTGCGGGACTACAACTTCCGGCAGGCCTCGCGTGAGGGCCCGTGGAGATGCAGAGTCAGAGGTTAGACCTTTCCAGCGGAAAACGGTGTTGTGGTGCAGTTGAGTGCTGTATTGCTACCGGCTGTTGCCCTGTGGAGTGGGCATAGTGGCTTCTACCCTGCCTCGAATTGAGGACATTCAAGGCGGAGCGAATGAGCATCTTTCCTGGGAAAGGATGCACAAACTGTTGGCTAGGGTTAGGGAGATAGCTCGGCGGTCTAAGCGCCTAGGCACAAGGACCCAGATTCAATTTTACCGTGCCGGCCACGGAAACTGAGGAAACAGCGTCGTGGCGCACGCCTGTAATCCCAGCACTGGGGAGACTGAGACAGGAGGACAACTACGAGTCTGAGCTGCTTAGGGGGAGACTGTATCAATAAAAAACAAAACAAAACAAAACAAAATTGTTGGTTAAAGGTGGGATTACAGGCGTGCACCACCATACCCAGTCTGGGGGCCGGCACTGCAAGTGGGGCCAGGGATCAAAGTTGGGTCCTTGCTCTTACCAGGCAGGTGCTTAGACCGCCGAGCTCTCTTCCCCAGCCCCAGCAATGTCCTTTTAAAATGCCAATTCAGTGTGAAGTCTTTCCTTAGCCTTGGAGATTCAGAGATGGTTTAGGAGATGTCTGTCTTAGCTCTGAGAATATAGAAAGGTAGACCCAGCCACTATGGTGAGAAATACAGCTATTCAGGAGGCTGAAGCAGGAGGGTAGTTAAGGGAACGGGTGGAGAAACAAGGAAGGTCCGACTTGTGAGCCTGCTTTCTGGGTTAGATCCACCTTCTGAGTTAAACATTAGACTATGACCAGGATATCCAGGTCTAAATACGAGGAGGAAAAGTAACCAAGGGGTAATCCGGTGTATACACAGTAAGTCTCTGTTCATGCATCCAATGTTCTTTGGCAACTCCTGGACCACCCCAGCCATAATTACCACATCATCGACTGTGCAGTTTTGAGTCATCCCCTTGGCTTTGGACAACATAACATTTCCTCCAGCGGCCATAAAAGATCAAAAACTCTACTGCCCTCTGGAGGGGCCTAAACCAAGCCATCCATTGGCAGGAGGCAGACCTCAGATCTGCCTCCTCCAACCTTTCAATCCCATCCCAAACCTTATTGTTTAACACCCTCACACCAAACCTTCTTATAGGCCAAGAGCTCCTCTCATTGACCCACTCCTACCCTGTGGGGTGTACTCTCAATTTCAATAACTGTTTGATCTTGCTTCTCAAATCTTTGTTCAGGACATCCAGAAACCTGATAATATGAAGAGCAATTGAACTTAGAAACTTGGGATTAGCAGGGACAAGGTAGCAAGACCCTGACTCAAAGAAATGAATAGAAGGTGAAATATTTACAGGATTAGAGAGCAGCCTAGGTATGGCCACACACATACACATCAGCCTGACTGACTCCTCAGGCATCAGAGAGAAGGAAAGTCCAAGTTTGGGGCCCCTTGAGAGTGCCTAGCTTTACTCTTATTTTTACTGTATCCTGTTGTATTCCAGCATACCTCTGAGACTTTATATTTTCTAGTCCAGTCATTTCCTTAGCATATTTCCTTTTCCCTTTTCCTTTCTTTATTTCTTGTACTGGGAATTAAACTCACAACCTCATGCTTGCTAGGCAGGCACTGTGCTGCTGAGCTATATCCTCACCCTCCCCTTTTTTTCTGAAGGACCAGATCTAAGAAGTTAATAAAATGGCCAGCCACCAAAGCTGATGTGGTGCACAACACCAGCTTTGGTGGCTGGTGTAATCCCAGCTCTAAAGAGGCTGAGACAGGAGGATCGCTAAGAGTCTGAGCTGCATAACAAGACCCTGTACCAAATAAATAAATGTTTTTTAAAATTTTAAAGCAAGTTAATAAAATGGAAATGAGAAACCATTCTTATTGTTCTCTATCCTGGCTTACATACAGTCTAACGAAGAATAACAGCATTTTTTTTAAATTTTTTTACCTCCTGGGCAAGTGGTCACAGTGTCCTCACTGACTGATTTATGCCGTACGGAAAGTTGGTAGGTTAGCATGGCCAAAATCAAGCTTACAAAAGGGCAAAACTACCCAAATAACTATGTAGAAAAAAATTACAGTACTTGAAATTCACTCAGATTTTTCCCAGGAAGACCAAATCAATTATGCTATCACCCAACAACTACTTGGGCTGTCAAGGGAGTCAGGTGTGGGGATATGCAGATACACACTAACTGGGGTTGTGATAGAAGCCAGTTCAAGTTGCCCCTGGATTCATAGCTCTGACATCACCGATGGTCCCCAGGAGAGCTCCAAGAGAGCAAGGCCTCTCAGGCAAAGGTCTGGTTGAGAAGTTAAATGTGGGTAATATTTGGGATTTTACTACAAATCACTGTGTAACCCTAACCAACTGTTTTCTTTTCCTTTGGTTTCAGACTCCTCACCTACAAGCTAAGAAGGTTTTTTTTGGGGGGGGCAGGGTCTCACTATGCAGTTCAGGCTGGCCTTGTACTCTCTTTTGTAGCCCCCAGGCTGGCCTGGAACATGCAGCAATCCTCCTGTCTCAACCTCCTGAGTGCTGGTATTACAGGTGTGCACCACCATGCCCAGAATCATCATCATCATCATCATCATCATCATCATCATCATCATCATCATCATCATCAGTATTTTAAGACAGGGTTTGCTATGTAGTTCAGACTGACCTTGAACTCACAGTGTAGCTCAACTGGCTTCAAACTCACAGCAATATTCCCACCTCAAGCTCTCCAGTGCTGGGATTACAAGCCTGTGCCAACACACCTGGCTAAGAAGATTAGACTAGATTGGTAGTTTGTACTTTGAGGAATCTTTGGGATGGGGTATGACCCTGAGGTAGAGCACTTGCTTAGCATATTCAAGGGCCTGGGATCAATCTTCAGCACTGAAAAAAATTAAAAACAAATTGAAGCATCCTTGATGCTCCATGTGCAGGCGTCCTAAGATCTCATAGAAATGGGAAGAAGGAAGGATGGAGGGAATTTTCTCTCACTTTACCTTTCTTCTATCAAAGCAGCTGTCTCTTTCTGTTCTATATTTTATAGTTAGTGAAAGGGGGGAGAAACACATTTGAAAACTGCCAAGCTGGTTGATCACTAGTGGCTTGTGCCATAGCTGTAACCATTTTTCATGTTTTGGTATTATGAATTAGTAGTGGGTATATAATTAGTACACAGACATGTCTAATGGTTCCCTGTGCCATTATATCTGGTAATCATTACTACAGATAGTACAAGTATAACCCTACTAACAAGGCTAAAATGCTGCTTTCCCCTGCTCCCTATCCCCTAAATACAGCTGCTAATGCTGATGATCTTACTCATCTTTCAAAAGGAGAGGAGGAAACACATGTGAACTGGTATGAGAAGGATCATCCACCACTACTAGATGGAACTTTATCCTCTTAAACTTGAGAGACAAGGGAGTTTCCAAACCACAGAATGAGTAAGATGTCCAGCTCTGGAACCCTGGCCTTGTGCCCAGCTTGCAGTGTGCTTCCAAAAGGCTGGATCCTGAAGGAACCACTGGTGCTCTGTGGCCAAGGGTCAGGAACATCCATTAGGTTACTGTACATACGGAGGAACTTTTTCTGGCTTGGGAAGCATAGACATCTTGCTGTACAAGACAGTCAAGTGAGGTGGTATGTACCTCAGAGTCCAGAGCACAGGCAAGTAGAGATGGCTGAGTGACATGAAGCAGGGGCAGGGAGAGGGGTCCTGGATTGAGAAGAGGCACCATGAATTGTAGGAGCAGAATCCAGGTTCAAGAGCACTGGTGAGGATTTGGGAATCTAGGGTCTATTGAAAAGCACATTTTCCTTTTATCCTCTGAAACCTCGGCCCTCCCTTTTCCTAAGGGACTTGACTCATTTACTCCTAGAATAGTAAAAAATTGGTTTAGAACTGGGGCTTTTTCAGATACTGCCATGCAAATGTACTCTTCAGTTCATTTACACCTTCACTAACAGTTCTGGATGATTTTTTTTTTCTCTGAATGTATCACTTGGATTAACTTAGAACGCCAACCCCTAACACTGAACTCACCTCTATGCCAGTTTTGCTTTTATTCACCAAGCACTTAGCAAAAATGATCCCTACTGAAAAAGTCAGTCTTTGTGCTTTGTAAAAAGTTGAAGCTCTGGGCTCATAGGGTACTGGGTAGAGATGCCAGGGGAAATTAGGCAGGGGCAGGGGAGGGGTTGTGGGGAGAAATAAGGGCAGAGAACTTGGTTTTGCTAAGGCAGTTAGTTCTCAAAGAAAGGAGACAGGTATAGAGAAAGAAGTTTGGAGAGAAGAGAGACTGGTGAAGAGAGCCCCAGTGTTTTCTAGCATTCATACAGAATGTAGTAGGATTAGTCTGGCTTTGGGAAATTAGGTGCTAAGGTGAGGCCACTGGTGCTGGTAGTCAGGTTTCTGTTACTTTTCTCTATTATTGCTTTTTTCCCCCCCAATATGAGGGTAGAACCCAGGGCTTTTGTGCTGAGCCACGACCCTTGCCCTTTTTAGTCTTTATTTGGAGACATGGTCTTTCTGAGTTGATAAGTTGCCCCAAACTGGGTTTGGACTTGTGATTCTTCTGTCCTGAGCCTGCAGAACTTTTAAAACTATTTATTGAACTGCAGTGAATTTTTCCTGATGATAATGAGGTTTAGAGTGTGCCCTATATGACTGATACCTAGAAGAAAGATACAGAGAAAGTGGTCAGTTCTCCTGTCCAGTGAGGCCTGGGTGTCACAGCTGGTTCACTGGGTGCCCTTCCACAAGATGTGAGAAAAACAAGAGGCTGCTGTACCCCTCCCCCAAGCCCGCGACGTCCTCCTCCAACCCCGCCCCCTATTCCTGTTTCAGGACCACGTAAGTCCTGTATAAGAAAAAGAAGGAAGTCATCTTGTAAATGGTCAGCATCCTACTGTCTAGACATCAAGGAAGAGATGTGATCTCAGAGAAGCTGCAAAAGCAGAAGACTGCCCTGGATTTCCTATCAGGGGTAGAGTCTTCTATTTGCATAAATAATAGGATCCTACCACAGAGCCCCTCTAGTATAGATTGCTTTAGCACAGAATTTGGCATTAAGTGAGTTTATCCTCGTGTCCTTCCCAGTGGAGGGACACTGGGAAGTTACCTGGCAACAGGAAAACCAACATGGCTCATGTGATCCTGCACAGTAAGAGACTTGCAGTCTCGAAGGTATTGATACTGGCTCACCCCTCACGCCCACATAGAAATACCTTATGACTAACAGCTGCTGTTTGCAGGATGTGGCCCAGAGTCACAGGGAGAGTTGTGGCCTTGTAGTGGAGACCTCGAGCTACCTGGAGTGAAACCCATGTCCTTGACCAACTTATTCCAGTATGCTGCCAAGCAGCCAAAGTAAATGCCCTTGGCAATTAGAATAATAATTCAAACAGAATCTGGGACTTCTAGACATTGTTACGTCACTTGGAGGGTTCTATCCCAGCAATGGATTTTTGTACTAGAACTGGCTAGTAAAGTCATGTGCCTTTTGCAGGGCGGTTTTTCTAAAATTAACCCAAGCTCATCTCAAACTCAAGACAATTTTCCTGCCTTAGCCTCCCAGTTGCTAGGATTGTGGGTGTGTGCTACCATGCCCAGCTTGCAGTGTGGTTTAGATAAAATACATACTAATGACATGTGTGTGTGTGTGTGTGTGTGTGTGTGTGTGTGAGTGGTATTGAGGGATTGAACCCAAACCCTTATACTGAGCTATATTTCCAGTGCCTTTTTTGTTTTTTAGAGAGAGGGTCTAGTTAAGGAGGCCAATTTAGCTGAAATAAAATGACCAATTTAGCTCTTACTGCAGCCTTCCAGAGTGCCGGGATTACAGGTATGCACCACCATGTCCAGCTACAAATTACTTTTTAGAATATCATGGTTTTGCTACATAGACTGGGTACTTCAGGAAACAGGACTTGAAGAGTCTGAAATTTGCACACTGATGTTTTATTGCTGAATGCTCTTGGGAACAACTGTGAGATGTCAGGAAGGCAGAATTGGGAGGGGGGAGAAATTGAGACAAGTGTCCATGCTTCATCTCTACCCTTTCCCTCACCAGTCAGCATCCAGCCATGCACTTAGTATCCAAACACTTCCCACAGCTGGAAACAAGTGCCTTGGCTTGGAGGCAGGACCTGATGGACAATGAGGTAGGTTTTCTGTTACAAGTACTAACTAGTAGTTTTACTTCCCCAGTGTCTCCACAGTTATTATTATTTCCTTTTACCCTGTAGCTTGTGAGATAGACAAGGCTAGGTAGAGATCATTTTCTTCTGTTTTTGTGTTTTGTCTTTTTGAGACAGAATTTCACTTTGCAGTTTCAGGCTGGCCTTGAGCTCACTTTGTAGCCTCAAGCTGGCCTTGAGTTTACAGAGGTCCTCCAACATCAGCCTCCTAAGTGCTGGGCCTACAGGCATGCCCCTAGCCTATTCTCCTTTAATTTTGTCTTTGTTTGAGACAGTCTTGGTATGTAATTCAGTCTGAATTTGAACTCACTATGTACCCAGGCTGGCCTCAAACTCATACCAATTCTCCTTCCTCAGCCTCCAGACTGCTAGGATTATAGGTATGCACCACTATGCCTGGCATTCCTCTATTAATCCACAGAAGTCCAGACTTTGACATTCCAGAGAATGTCAAACACTTGCCCAGGTTTACTTAGGGCTTGTCTTTAGCTCCCACACACAGTGATCTCTATGGAATAGATTGTGTTCATTTTTTGTTACATCTGAAGTTAACTATAAGAACAAGAAAAAAAAAAAAAAGACAACAAAGGCCATGTACTCTAGCCAGCTTGTTTTACTATTTTTATTTATTCTTTTGATGTTGCAGATTACAGCCAGGTACTCTACCACTGAGCTACACCCCCAGCCCCAGCCCCACTTGAAAAGGAAGAAAATAGTCTTAGAAAGGGAGATGATTTCATCAAAGTCAAACTGCAAGTTTGTGACAATCTATCCCTATTCATGACCAGCTTTCTTTCAACCACAAGCCAGACTTTACTACCTGAGATGTGCTAGTCAGGCAGTGCCAGGCAGGAGCTGCACATGTGGGCCACTTAAATACCCTGCTTTAGAAAATTGTAGGACCTGGTAGGTTTCTTCTGGTTCACTTTAATAGTTTTGTTAGCTGGGCCTGGTGGTGCAAGCCTGTCATCCCAGTGGGAGACTGAGGTAGGAGGATCCTTGCAAATTCAAGGCCCACCTGAACCACATAGTGAGACCCTGTCTCAAAAAAACAAAACACCCAGAGTGCAGGCTTGGCATGTGAGTGAGACCACCTGGGGCCCACTGGATCCTCATTTGATCCAGAGTGCTGGCCCAGCCTGGAACCCTTCAGCAGAACTACCTGCAAAGAGGCTAGAGGCAAGACCCACTCAGCTGATTCAGGAGCAGAACATTTTGCCAGAGTGGCACAAAGGGTTCAACTCTAACGCCTGCAGCAGAAAGAAGTAGAGCACAGCAGCCAGATCCAAACAACACCCACCTGGAGGAATCTGAACTTCATAGATCCGGACCTCGTGCTAAGGAAATAACTCTATCTAAGCTCCGCACCAAAGGTCAGAAGACAG
>NW_004524745.1:1310912-1318702 GCF_000260255.1 Octodon degus | reverse complement strand
GGCCATCCAGCAGAAAAGTATAAAAACGAAATATAAGAAGTAAAGCCATGCTGTTATGTTGAGCTGTGGGGGACTCAGGTCAACAGTTTCTGACACTGCCAGTCAGGTGGAAGACCCAATATTATTATGGGTTACTGGACTCTTTTGGAATATTTTGCCTAGTTTACACACCTATAATATTCAAATAACGGAACTTAACAAAAAACAGTATACAGACAATTGTATCTGTGTATTCAAAGTGGTTTGGATAGATATATAGTTACATTCTCTTAATGAATAGAATTATTCTTGTACAGCAGTTAACCACTAGAAAGAATGTATGCAGTGTGTTAATTATTGAAACTGTCTTACCGATTTGATTTGCAACTGTCTCATTGCTATTTGTTTATCAATAAAATTATGGGAAAAAAATAGTTGTAGCTCAGTCCCACAAATGATGCCTGGCTACCAGCAACTGTCATGGTCATTATGTATGTCCAAAACACACTAGAACTTTGTGCGATATCCTATCCTCAAACTGTTAGAAGTGCTGATCATTTATTTGTCATTCCAGTATTTATCTTATGTTTTACTCTTAGTACTTCTTTGTTATCATGAAAACTTTTTTTTAGTTCAATTGTTTTGAAACATTTAATTTTTTTTTTTTTTTTGCTGAACCGGGGATTGAACTCAGGCCCTGGCACTTGCCAGGCAAGCACTTATTCTACTGAGCCATCTCCCCGGCCCCAAAACATTTAATTTTTAATTAATTAATATTTAATTTTCTGAATATTGCTTAATCTTAATTTTTGTTCTAAGATTTATACTATATCTTTGACTTACAATTTATTTAAAAGACATGGTATGATATCTTCTAGTATTAGAAACTTTAAAAAGCTTATTTCCATTTTCTGTTGGCTTTATATTACTTCTTCCCTGTCTTTTATACACACATACACACACATATATATGAAAAAAACATGTGTATAACCCAACATAAGATTGGTACTGTTTCATAGAAATCTATAATGACCTTTTAAGTAAGGGTTCATCTAATATATTTTATATAGTCCTGCATAACTATCATATTGAGAGCTCTTTATTGTTCATCCAGGAGCATACTGCAACTTCTCTTGCCTTTTGAATTTGTTATTTCCTGTATGCTACTTCTGGAGGTATTAAAATATTTCAAGTTTGTATAACTAGAAAATCTTTAGTTTTAGTTTTCAAAGGTATGTTTGCTAAGTATAAAATTCAAAGAGGACATCTTTTCTTTCAGTCCTTTAATTAGTCTAGTTTCTTACACACTTGCTCCTTTTTTTTTCTTTCTAGTGCGGAATAAGATGTGTAATTTTGTTCTTCCATAGCTAATATTTTTTATGTATATGCTTTAATGATTTTTTTCTTTACAATAAGTTTTGGACAATTTCATTTTTGTGTATCTTGGTATGATTTTATTTAAATTTCTTGTGCAAAAGGTTCATTTTTTTTGGAAATGAGGTATTATAGATGAACTAAATTCAAAAATTTTAAATCTTAGAAGGGTCGGGGAAATGGCTCAGTGGAATAAGCGCTTCCCTGGCAAGCGCAAGGGCCGGAGTTCAATCCCTGGTTCCACAAAAAAAAAGAAGTTTTAAATCTTTAAATATTTATTGCCTACTCCTTTCTACTTTGAGAATTCTAATTATATGAATATAAGTTTCTTGGTTTTGACACAGTGAATTATTACGACTGATCTGTAAATTTTCTTCATTTTTATTTTGGACAATTTTTATTGTTATATTCATTTATGTTTGTAAATAATTTATTTTCAATTTGCAATCTATTAAAAAAGAAAAGAATCAATGTACTAACCATTATTACTCTCCTAAAATCTTGTTTTGAGATTTTGTACCATTGTTTTTATTTCTTTAAAATAAAAATAACTGATGTCAAAAAAAAAAAAGAAGAAAAAAAAAAAGAAAAGAAACAAAAAAACCCCACAAAGTTTTGTTGTTGATTTGGTTTGTTTGTTTTGAGACAGGGTCTTGCTGTGGTTCAGGTTGGTTTTGAACTCACTAAATAGCCCAGGCTGGATTTGTATTTGTGGAAATCATTCTGCCCCAGCCTCTCAAATGCTGGAATTACAGGTACTACCACATTAATAGTTTTGATGAGACGGGGAGAATGAAACTTTCCCTGATGGCTATGTTTCTCATATCACTTTGTGAAATACAAGCCTGAAGAAAATAGCCTATTGTTGCTCTGGAATGAGTAAGCTATGCTCTCCCTGTGTTCTAAACTGCCAACTCCCAGGTGATTATAAAAATCAAACACTCCCTGCAGACACATGCAGACAATTTCCCGTGATTCTTCTCAACCAAGATTTATTACCACATCAGAGTCACAGTAAACGTCCCTATTGATAAGACAACAGTCCCTTTCTTTTCCTCCCTTTTAAATGACTTCACAGCATATCTGCCATCCTTTATGCTACTTATGGGACACAACATAACAGCAGCGTAGAGTAAGGGGTTGGTTTTTGGTTTATAGTGTCTCCTATGCTTAAGCCAAGGCTTCCCAGTGCTCAGCCAAGGCCAGGACCACAGCGCCGCCTGCGTACACTGGGGCAGGCCAAGGACAGCTGTGTTCATATTTTTCAGTCCTCACGACTGGAGTTTGCTCCCCATGTTCTTGTTTTGCAGATTTAGGACTTTGTTACTGGTTAGAACTGGACATTGTTTAGAGCCCCCTTTTTCTCCTCCTACTGAGGGAGCTGGTCAGTTGCCTCGAGTCTACTTAATTTTTCAGACTTGATGGTGTCCCTACCACCTTGTTTCTCAAAGAGCTGTGCATGGGGACAGAAACATGCACCCATGCCTGCCCTAGGAAAAAAGCCCCCAGAGCTTCTAGCAAACTCTGTTAGGAAATGTACCTACCACCTGGCTGGATGCAGGAGTGCATGCCTGTAACACCAGCATGCTAGGAGAATGTGGCAGGAGGACTTCAAGTTTGAGCCCAGCCTGGGTTACACAACAGACATAATTGGGGAGGGAGGGGGAGAGAGAGAGAGAGAGAGAGAGAGAGAGAGAGAGAGAGAGAGAGAGACAGACAGACAGACAGAGACAGAGAGGGACAAAGACAGAGAGACAGAGACAGACACAGAGAGAGAAGAGAAGCACAGGAACACAGACCTTAAGAAAGTTAGGCTGCAGGCCAAAAAATAACTTTAATGCAAACAGAAAGGCTCAGTCCATCTCAGCATCCACCTTGCTCTCGCTCCAGGACTCTCTCTCCTGCGATTCTGAGCAGGTGGGAGCACCAGCAGTGACTCTTGAGAGGCTATCTTTGTGGGCAGGAGGTTCTCATATGGGAAGCTTGCTCCCAGACCTGGAGCCAGGGTCCTTTAGATCTGGGAGCAGATGTGAAACAAAAATAACTTATATGTGTTTCGTTGCCTCAACCAATCTCCTTTCTCCCTCCTCCCAGTCACAGAGCAGCTGTATCATCCTTGGACCCACAGGTACGCCAGCCACTTCTAGAGAACCTGCAAAACAAATAGATAATATGAGAGGAAGGGCAGGGAAAGACTGGAGAAGAGCCTGGGTCTTACAAAGGATCCCCTTTCTGGCTAAAGAACCAGAGGCTCTGGAGCAGGAGGGTGGAGGGTGGATTAGGGGAGGGTAAGAAGGAAGGAAACGAAAGGGCACCTTCTCAGCGGAGGGGCGGCCTTTGCTGTTGTTCGAATTGATGTTCTTCATGGAGAGGAGGGTGATGCTGTGTTTCTCTCCATTGGCCGTGGAGCAGCTGAGTGGGGAAAGGAGTCAGCATTACAGAGAGGGCACAGGAAAGACAATGGGAGTCTGGGTAATGGGGAGGGGGCTTAGCCTTAGACTGCTGTTTCACAGAAATCTGTGTTAGGGAAGTGCACCATAGTAAAACTAGAATATGCTCTGAGACCCCAAACCCTAGTTTTACTACTTACTACTGGTTTGAAATTATGATCTCTCTTAAGCCTCATGTTGTAACTTTTTTTGAGACAAGGTCTATGTGGTTCAGGCTGCCCTTGAACTCACTATGTAGCCCAGGCTGGTTTCATTATGTAGCTCCTGCCTCAGCCTCCTGAGTGCTGGGAGTACAGGCATGCACCCCCACACCTGGCCTGCTTTCCTCTTGAAGTAGGCCAGTGGGTCAGATAGAAGCTCCCTCCCTTGAGCTCTGACAGTCTTACCTTTCAGATATCCCTGAACTCCCTGGTTTCTGGGGGTCTGTAAAAACCCAATGACAGAAATGAGGGTCACATACTGGAATTCAGAAGCCCAGCCTTCCCCTCCAAGCCCACTCACGGGGACTTTCCCAGTCATCAAGGGGCTTATGTGCCAGTTCCTCCCTTCTCCCAGGCCAGTGTCAGCCTTGGCCCCTCACTGAGTCCCCCAATGCAAGGGAGGGGGCACTGCAGATCAAGACTGGTACCTTCAGAATCCTTGTTCTTCCGACACTTGAACTTTAGGCTGACCACACCCACTAGAACAATCACCACCACCACCAGGATGACGATGAAGCTGATAACACCTAAACAGCGTCAAAAACAGGATGAGGAGAGTAGAGAGGGGACAGCAGGAGGCAACAAGAGTTCTGAATCCCTCTCCTGGCTAAGGGCTGCACAGTTAGGCTCTGGAAGCAAAGTGAATTCCACTTTTCTGCTGGACCATCTCGAAAGAACACAGAGGCTGGATGGGCTAGGCTGTACCACAAGCTATAATCCCAGCTCTGCTAGAGCCAATCCAGGAGGATTGCGAGTTCAAGCCAAAGCCAAGCTTGGGCATTCTAGCAAGACTGTCTCGAAATTAAAATATAAAAGGCCTGGTACATAATACAGTTGTAGAGTCCTTGGCTTGCATGTTCAAAGCCCTGGGTTCTATGTTCCATTGTTATCACTGACACACAGAAAGATGGGGTTGGGGGAGTGGGGGGTAGAAAAAGAGACACAGACAGAGACATGAGAGAAAGGAACCCCACAGAGTCAAGAACTGGCCGCAGTGGATGAGATCTGAACCTGTGTTCCCAGATCCAGAGCCCAAGGTATTTCCAGCTGTGAGGGCTAAGGCTATAGCTAGCTCAGCAGTACAGCTCCTGCCTAGCATGGATGAAGCCCTGTGTTCCATCCTCACTATGGAAAACATTCCACAGGCAAGCTTTCCTCCCACCCCTCTTTCCCTCCTCTCACCAAAGGCAGCCACAGTGAGCACCGTTTCGGTTGTGGGACTGGGCCCGAAGGTCAAGTCTGCCCTTGTCCTCAGGCTCATGGTGATTGCATTGGGAGTGACGTTTTGAGATGCTTCTGAAATACAGTGGGGTTCGGAGCATCAGTAAAGGCGAGTGACTCAGCCTCCAAGGGAAGCTGGGCTCGGTGGTGCACACTTGTCAGCCCAGCACGCGTGAGCCCAAGGCAGGAGAATGCGAGTGTGGGGGTGGAAAACATCCCAAAGTCACAGGACAGTTGGGAGAGGGAAAGAGTTAGACATTTCGCACCACTCTTCTTTATTGTGAACACACGAGGGAACACCTTGTGCTGGCTCAGCTGCAATACAGGGTCCTGCTATGGTTTGTATCTGGTTGGCTCCACAAAGCCTCATGCAGCCACTGGGGCTGGCTTCTAGAGTTTGTGATTAATTCATTGTCCAATGCTAGGATTATGGGTATGAGTGCTATATCTGCCCTGGACAGATAGCCTGAATGCACTGTAGGAAGGTTGAGAGAGAGAGGCTTGCTACATGCCTCAGCTGCTGCTCCTCCCTTTGCTCTTTGCTGTCTTCCACCATCATGAACTGCTGCCCTCTACCACATGCCACTCTGCCTTAGAGCCAGCCAAGTACAGACTAAAACTTCCACAAACTGTGAGCTAAGCAAACCTTTCCTTCCTTAACTTTGGATGTCAGGTATTTTGTCCCAGCAATGAGAGAAAAGTAACTGAGGCAGGTACCTTTGTCTGCACCTGAAACCAGTGGCCAAGATGGAGGCAGACCTGTCTCTCCAGCCTGTCCTGAGGAGAGGCCAGGCCATCTTTCACATTTTCTGTCTCCCTGTCCCTTCATTTTAGGATTTCCTTGCCTCACCCCTATTTTCATTCCAAACCTCCCTTTCATGCTTTTTTCAGCCGTAAGTCCAGACTTGGTTCACCTCTGTGACCAGGCCCAGATTCCTGTCCTTACTCTGCTCAAAGCTCTGTTTTTTCCAAGCCACAGTGCCATGGATGTGGCTCCAGGCCTCAAGATCCCAAGCCTCCTGAGAAGGGGAAGAAGGAACCTACCTTGGCATAACCCAGGGTGCTTCACCCCTACCAGCTGCCCTGGGTACTCACCAAGTTCTGATATGTTCTTCTGTAGCAGGGACAGATCATGTTCATCCTCGGTGCTTGCCCTTAGTGCTCCAGCTTTACTTGACATCAGAGGGTCAGTTGAGGCCTTCTGTGCAGGTGCTGTGGATTAGGGAGCAGGAGTAGCCTGCTCAGGGACTCAGCGGACATTTGCACAGGGGAGCTCATTAGCCCCCAATCCTCCTTTTCTTTACTGCTTCCAATTCCAGAAGACCCAAGAGAGTTCTTGGCTCACCTCTGGGCCTTCACCTGCTTGCTCCACCCTCCACCTTCTACTTCTCTCCAGGGCTAGGCTTCAGAAGCCACTCCTTCTGGGAATGTGCTGGTCCACAGTTCAGAAGTGGCTGCACTCCTCAGCACCTGCTCTTGCCCATGGGCCTCTCACCCTGGCTTGTAACTGACAGTGTGAGTTCTTATTGGCTTGTTCTTCTCCCACAATCCACATTCCCCTGTAAACCAAGCAGTCTGCTTCCTCCCTGGGCCCTTCTTAGGTGGCATCTGTAGTCTCACCAGTTTAATACCTGGGGCACTGGTTCTGGGAAGGAGCTTAGGGCTGCCAGGATCTGGAGAAGACTTGTTTCCTGCATGGACAGAAAGAGACGGGGGAGGGGGCTGGGGAGATAGCTCAGTAGAATAAGCACCTGCCTGGCAAGCGCAGGATCCTGAGTTCAATTCCCCATACTGAAAAAAAAAAAAACAAAAAAAAAACAAAAAAACTGAACTGAAGGTGGGGCAGGCTTGGTGATACCATCTCTCTTACCCATCTGAGAACTCATGAACTCTTGGCTGGGATGAAGCAGGGGGCTGTCAGCCCTGGGCAAGCACTCACACTGTTATGGTTTGTGTCTAGGTGTCCCCCCAAAGCCTCAGGCAGTCTTGGGGTGACTTCTGGAGTTTATGATTGATTACTGTGGGTGTGGTTGCTGCACCTGCCCTGGAGCAGGTAATTTGCATTACAATGTAAGGTGGGAAGAGAAGCTAGCTGCTTGAGCTACTGCTACCCCACCCTTGCACTCTTGCTCTTTGCCATCGCCATGAAAGGTTGCTTTCTGCTGTGTGCTGCTCTGCATTGGACCCATCTGAGTATGAACTGAAGCCTTCAGTAACTGTGAGCTAAATAAACCTTTCCTTCCTTCATTTTGAGTGTTGGGTATTTGTCCCAGCAATGAGAGAACAGTAACTAAGACACACACTCACCTGTGGTGGGAGAAGTTGGCCCTGTGGCCAGATTTTGATCACTGAGAGTTCCTGAAACACATCGTGGAGGCTGAGTGGTCCTCTATCATTGCTCTATGCCCCTTTCTTCCTCCCTTTTATCTGACATTTGATTTTTTCCCCTACCACCCCTCCACCCTCAACCACTTATATCTCTCCTCTTTCAGGGCATGTGAGAAAACAACCCTTAGGAGCCGGGGAGATGGCTCAGTAGAATAAGCGCTTGCCTGGCAAGCGCAAG
>NW_004524745.1:1304039-1310812 GCF_000260255.1 Octodon degus | reverse complement strand
GAAGAAGAAGAAGAAGAAGAAGAAGAAGAAGAAGAAGAAGAAGAAGAAGAAGAAGAAGAAGAAGAAGCCCGTAAGAGTTCTGGCCCAACCCCAGACACCTGAGCTCAGTGCTACATGGGCTTAGAGCACCTCTCATGCCACCTTAAACTCCCAGGCCCAAATGCTGAAATAGGGCTTGGAGTTCCACCTTACCCTGAGGAGTCTGAGTTGTCACAGGCTGAGAGTTGTGGCCTATAAGAGAAAGCAAAACACACAGAATGATATGGGACTTCTGCCCAGTAACCCAGGCCCTATGGCTGTTCAAGCCCTCCCACCACCACCATGGTGTTCAAGCCCTAGGCCCTATGGCTATTCAAGCCCCACCACCACCACCACTGGAAGGCAGACACACCGAGCAGAGGGCTAAAGGAAGTCATGGAGCTGGCTTCTTCTGAACTGTGACTCAGTTCCACTATCACCCCAACTTCATGGTTCCAAGGCCAGGGTCCTTTCCAATCTCTTCAATCCTCTATAGGCTCCACACCAACAAAGTTGAGGAAAGAGTTTTTTTAAAAAAAAAAATGTATTTGGTTGTTGCAGGGTCTCACTACATAGCTTGGACTCATAGCGATCCACCTGTTTTCAGCCTCCCCAGCACTGGGATTACAAGTGTACACCATTAAACCCAGACCCTGGCCAGCTCAGCCCACATGGCGTGTGGTGCTAGGGATTGAACCATGGTCCCTGCACTTGCCTAAGTTTACCTAAGCAGGTGCTTTGGCCTGCTGCGCTATCTCACCAGCCCTAGGGAAAGGTTTTTTAGTGACGTGCCTCAAAACAGAGGGCCAGTGGACCTCCTGTGTCTGGACAAAAACCCAAGACTCCAAGTCTGTAAGTTTATGTTTATCCTGTGCCACTGCCAGGCCATTCCTTTTCCCCTGTGAGATCATCATCCTGGCTCAGCCTTAAGGGGCAGGAAGGGGACAGTGGGGAGGTGAATAAAATACAGTTCAGATTTGCTTGCTTTCTTTTTTTCTTTCTTTCTTTCTTTCTTTCTTTCTTTCTTTCTTTCTTTCTTTCTTTCTTTATTGGAAGCAGGGATTGAACTCAGACCCTTGCACTTGCCAGGGAAGCGCTTATTCTACTGAGCCATCTCCCCAGCCCTACAGTTCATGTTTGTATGAAGTTATCTCTGCCCCTCCCCCCAGCAGGAGGTAGGGGCTTGCCCTGGAAGCAAGTTCTGAGCTATGTACAAGAGGTGAGGAAGCTCTAGATGGAGCTGCCAATTTATTCTCACAGGCAGAATCTATGGGGAAATGATCATTCTTGGCCAAACCCAGAGAAAAGTCAGCAAGAAGCCCCTCTCCCCCAACCATCACTAGTAGTTCTGTATGTGTGTGGCTGTCTCTGGGTGTCTATGCAGATGTGTGCATGCTCATGCGTCCCACGGTGTGTGTGGGACCTGAAAGGTCAGGTTGTGTTTGCTCACTTTCCACAATGAAATCATTCTTGAAACCTGCGAACAATGTGAAAGGAAAACAGCGTGGGGAAGTGGAGCCGCCCAGCTGGGTTCCCGTCCTTCCACTCAGTTCAACCTCTCTTTGCCGGGGAAGCACTAAGCCTAGGACAGAGGTGGCTGGATGCCAGGGGCCCACCCAGCCCATGGCAGCCTACGTGGTCTGTTTATTTTTCTTAAACCACTGCTCTGCTCCATGGGGTTATCATTTGGATAGTGTAGAATTCATTGTTTGTAAACCCAAGCTTGCCCAAGTCCTGGGCCATGTTTTTCCAGGTGCCATCTCTCAGAACCTCATTTCTTGTGGGTAGAGGGTTCAGAGTAGAGTTAAAACTTGAAGGAGCTCCCAGCCATAGAGAGAGCCCTTTCTTTCTGGGTATGGTCATGGGGAAACCCCTTCTATCCAAGTCATATCCTAAACACTCTTAGTTACTTAGATACCATGGCCCAGAAGTATCTAAGTGCTGTAGTGATGGGAAGTCACAGTGAACCGCCTTCCTGGGGAAAAAAAAATGATCTAGCACTATGGGAGGCTTTCCGAAGTCACATCAAGTCTCAGTTGTCTATCTTTTCTTTGCCTCCTGTCATTCCCCCTCCACAACTTGTCACCAGTAAAGATTCCTTTGTGGTTTGGGGAGGGACTTAGGGAGTAGGCTGGGTCCTGGACCAGTGGGCATGTAGACACGCAAGAGCTCTGGCCACGAGAATTCTTGATTTTTCAAGTTTCCACTTCCTAACCTCAACCTGTTTCATTTCCTTCCCATCTAACTCTCCATCTCCCTGTTTCCTCAGCAGCATAGTTAAAAATCATAGATTTTAATTAATTAATTAATTAATTAATTTTGTGATGAAGGGGATTGAACCCAGGGTCTCCACATTGAACTTTGTGCCTCAGTCTGAGTACCATTTTTTATTTTGAAACAGGGTCTCCCTAAAATGCTGAATTGCCCATGTGGGCTTGAATTTTTGATCCTCATGCCTCAGCCCTCCAGAGTGCTAGGGTTACAGGGGTGAGCCACCATGCCCAGTTTAAAATCATAGATTTTAGAATTTGACAGTTTAGAATAAAATCCTAACTCAGTCATGCAGTGTCCAATTAGGGCTCAGATTTCCGTTCTTTAGAAAGCAATTGAAGGGCCAGCCAAATAACTCAGCGGATTAAAGCGCCTGCAAGCAGGTACAGGGGCCAGGGGTTCAATCCCTGGGCTGGCTGTGCCAGCCCTGCCCCCAGGGCACACTGAGCTAGCAATTGAGACTGGGCATGGTGGCGTGCACCTGTAATCCCAGCTCTCAGGAGGCTGTAAACAGGCGGATCACTATGAGTCCGATCTAGCAGTGAGACCCTGAACACCCTATAGACCCTTCCCTAAAATATGAAAAGAAAGAAAAAAAGAAAGAAAGCAAGAAAGCATTTGAGAGGCTAGGGATGTAGGTTGGAGACAGAGCACATGTGCTTAGAGGGACAGGACTTTGGGGTGGATCTGTAGCACACACACACACACACACTCACACACACACACACACACGAAGCAAGTATCAGTACTTCACCAAGTATGAGGGAAAGAAAATGCATGTAAAGCACTTAATACAGTGCTCGGTTACTGCCGGACATTACATTTTTGCCCGGTGCTGACTCTGTGTGTACACTTAGGTCTCTTTGCTGGCATGAACATACTCAAAGTATTCCTCAGTCCATCTACACAAAGACACCCTCCCAATCCAAGCCCTCCTGTACTTTCTGCTGCTTTCAGTACAGCCTCATAAATCTGTCACAGAACACTGGCAGTGAGGAATGGCCAAAGGGAAGTTACTGCCCTGTGAGTCAGAGTCCTGGACTTCTCATGGTTCCCAGCAACTGTGCCCTAATGAGCGGCCCGTGCACTGGCTGAGCCCCAAGAGCTGCTGCTTTCACGGCACCTCCCTAGCAGTCATCTCAGCTCACAGCCTGGGTGAGAATGTTATTCACACTCTGGGGCCAACCAGTAGTGCTTTAGGCCTCACCTGAAGTCCTCTTGTGATTTGAGATGAAAGTCAGCATTAGGAACCCCTGGGGTGTTATTCCTCACAGGAAAGAAGAAAAAAGACCACCTCTAAGGCCTAAGATGCAGACAGTTCTGGGAGGAGTAGTCTGTAAGGTGACTGTGGCACCCAGGCCAGCCTCACATCCCCTACAAGGAGCCTCACACCCAGCCAGTGGCTTGCCAGGTCTCTGGAATGTCCCACAAATGTATCCCTGTTTAGCTCTGCCTGGAAATGCCCATCCAGCCATCCCCTTCAAGGAAATGCCCTGGGATTTCCCATACCCTGACAGCCTCTGCGGTGGGTGTCCCAGAGGTGGGAGGCTGGGCACTATGGATCAGGCGACAGACGCCCTCTTACCTTGGAGTGTCAGCAAGCTCAGGATGGTCCAGCACAGCCGTGCAGCCCGGGCGGTGCCCATGTCAGCTAGCTGTGTGGCCGGTGGGCAGCCACTCAGGGCAGGCTCTGTCCATCGCGGAGAGCAGTTGGAGTGCAGGGGCGGGGTGGGATGGGGGCCGGCTCTCCTGGAGCTTCCTGTCGAAGAATAGAAGGAAACAGATTGGGACTGGCTCCAGGGGCCCTGGCTCAGCCCACAGGAGGATGTGAGGCTGAGCAGAGAGCTCGGATCTACTCCAGGAGGCCCAGGTGGCAGGCTGGTGCCATCTCTGTACCCACTGAGGAGTCCCTCTGTTCCCTTGTGCACCACCTGGTGCTTTTCCTGGAGCTGCTGTTTCAGATCAGGTCCTCCTCTAGCTGGACTGAGCTGAAGCTCGAAGCTCGGCCTACCAGCTGCCCACACACTGTGGACTCGGAATTCTCCACATTCTTCTACTGGGGTTTGCATCCGGGTGGGGCACCCAGTGTCTTCTAGGGAGGCCTGGGGAACACTGAACATTGCTGTTATTCCTCAGGGAAAGGCAAGAGGGCCACATTCCGGTTAGGCATCCTTCCTCCGACTCCTGGATCTGTGGCGTTAGGTGTTGCCTGTGCTCCTGCACAACCTGTCCAAAGTCTCCTACGAGCATTTATCTATATCCCATGATATCCTCTTCTGTAGCTGCAGGCCAGCAGTGTTACTTTTTCCAGTATATCTAGGACCAGGACAAAGCCTGCCAAATATTAGGTCCACATGTGTTTTTACTGACTTAAGCTCAAAAAATGCAAGTATTGGGGTGGGCGAGACTGCTCAGCAGTCTAAAACGCCTGCTTAGGCAAGCTTAGGCAATCACAGGGACCTCGATTTAATTCCCAGCACCACATGCTGCACCAGCCCCACCCCCAGGGGAAAAAAATGTAAGTATGAACAGTGCAGTGGCCTACATCTGTAATCCCAACACTTAGGAAGTTGAGGCAGAAGGATGGCCACAAGTTCAAGACCATCCTGAACTACAGAGCAACACCACCCCGCCCCCACCTCCCACCCCATCTTAAATCCCAACAATCAGGAGGCTGATTGCCAGGATTCTGAGGCCAGCCTGGATTACATAGTGAGACTCTGTTGTGAACGCACGAGACAGAGAGAGAGAGAGACAGACAGAGAGAGAAAGAGAGAGAGAGAGAGAGAGAGAGAGAGAGAGAGAGAGATTGAGATTCTAATCATACATATAACAAACAGTGCAGTGTCACACACTGGAAAATATGTAGACTAGAAAAAAATTCACAACAATGATAGGATTAATATTAATGAGGAAGGCTTCTGTGTAAGATTGAGCCTATATGCTTACACTTGGTTCTTATTTTTGTTCCTTTTTTTTTTTTTTTTATAGTTTCTCACCGTATCAGGCTGGGCTTGAACTCACTATGTGGCTCCAGCTGGCCTTGAACTAGCAATGATCCTCAGCCTCCCCATTGCTAGGATTATAAGCATCTACCATCATTTCCAATATCTTCTTTTAAGCAATTACAAATTTATAGAAAATTAGATAGTATGTCATATAGACTATTTCCCCAGAATTATTTAAGAATAAGTTACCAGGGGCTGGGGAGATGGCTCAGTAGGATAAGCGCTTGACTGGCAAATGCAAGGATCTGAGTTCAATCCCCGTTTCTGCAAAAAAAAAAAAAAAAAAAAAAAAAAAAAAAGTTATCAGCTGGGTATCACAGTATTTTTTTTTTTTTTTTTTTTTTTTTTGTAATGTCAGCATTGGGATGCTGAGATAGGAAGATTCCATGTTTGAGTCTTATCTGGGAAACTTAGCAAGAACCTCCCTATATCAAAATAAAAAATAAGCTGGGTGTGGTGGCACATGCCTGTAATCCCAGCACCTGTAATCCCAGGCTGAGGCAGGAGGATCATTGTGAGTTTGAGACCAGCCTGAGCTACAAAGTGAGCTCAAGGCCAGACTAAACTGCACAGTGAGACACTATCACAAAAAGACAATAAATAAGTAAATAATTAAAATGGCTGGTGATATAGCTCAGTGCTGTATCCAATCTCAATTATAGTACCACCGCTACAATGCTACCCCATTACCCCGAGTAGTTTAGTGTGTATTTTCAATGAATAAGGAAAGTCTCCTACATAATCACAATACAATTATCAAAATTTAAAAAATAATATTTTTTTGTTGTTGTTGTTTTTTGCAGTACCAGGGATTGAACTCAGGACCTTGCACTTGCCAGGCAAGTGCTTATTCTGCTGAGCTATCTCCCAGGCCCCTAAAAAATAATATTGCTATATTATCTAATCCTCAAAGTTTGGTAGTTCAAATTTTGACAGTTGTTCCAATGATGTACTTTATGACAGAAAGATCCTATCCAGATTTCTCATTGTGGGTCTCTTTATCTTCCTTAGATCTTGAATAGTTCTTCAGTTTTGCCATCATTTTCATGACCTAGACAATTATTTTATGTGGTAATTACTGAGCCAGCCCCAAGATCTTGACACTTCTGCAAGTTATAATTTGGTAATTTTATAGAACGTCTCTCGAGACCCGGAGCGCAGGCCCGGCGAGTGAGTGAGACGACCCAGGCCGCGGGGTCCTGAACAGACCCAGAGCACAGGCCGGCGAGTGAGTGAGATGACCCAGGGCTGGGTGGGATCCTGAATAGACCCAGAGCGCAGGCCCAGCACAGAACCCTTCAGCAGAACTCCCTACAAGGAGGCTAGAGGCAAGACCCACCCAGCTGATTCAGGAGCAGAACATCTTGCCAGAGAGACACAAAGGGTTCAACTCTAACGCCTGCAGCAGAAAGAAGTAGAGCACAGCAGCCAGATCCAAACAACACCCACCTGGAGGAATCCGAACTTCATAGATCC
>NW_004524745.1:1293472-1302388 GCF_000260255.1 Octodon degus | reverse complement strand
ACAATGTACTAACCATTGTTACTCTCCTAAAATCTTGTTTTGAGATTTTGTACCACTGTTTTTATTTTTTTTTCTTTCTTTAAAATAAAAATAACTGATGTCAATATAGAACGTCTCTCACTCTGAGTTTGTCTGATGTTTCCTCAGGAACAGAGTTAGGTTGGTATCTGTGGCAAGAATGTCACAGAAGCAATGCTATATCTTCTGCATCCAATCAAGTGCTCCATGAGATTGATTTTTCTTGTTACCAACAATATTCACATTGATTGCTTAAGGTGATGTCTACCAGAGTGATTTTTCCTGTGGCTGCTGTAACAAATTACCTCAAACTGGTGAATTTAAAGAACAGAAATCTATTGTTCATAGTCCTAGAGGCCAAAAGTTGAGATCAAGGGATCAGCAGAGTCATGCTATCTCTATGGACATAGGGGAGACTGTTCCTTCTCTCTTGCAGTTCCTGGTGGCTGATGGGATACCGTGGAGCTCCTTTTCATCTTACTCTGTGCCTCCTTCAGATCACTGTCACTTGTAGGTCTTCTCTTCGTGTGTCTCCTCAGATACCTGCCACTGAGTGTGGGGCCCTTTTGGATAATCCAAAATGATTTCCTCATCTAGAAGTCCTTATCTTCATTACATCTACATGGACTCCTTTTCCATTCACAGGTTCTGGGGAAGAACTTTTGGCACTGGGAATCAAATTCATGACCTCATAATTGCTAGGTAGGCTCTTTGCCACTGAGCTATATTCCCTGCCATGGCCAGTTTTCTTCTCTTTGGGTTTTGGTTTTCCTTTCTCTTTCTCTTTTTCTCTCTCTCTCTCTTTTTCTTTTTTCTTTCTTTCTTTCCTTTCCTTTTTTGCCCCTCTGCATTGGGAATTGAACTCATGGTCCTGTGCTTGCCAGTAGGCATTGTGTCACTGAACTATATCCCCAGCACTCTTTCTCTTTTCTTTTCTTTTTCTTCTTTTTTTGCAGAACCGGGGATTGAACTCAGATCCTTGCGTATGCCAGTCAAGCGCTTATCCTACTGAGCCATCTCCCCGGCCCCTCTTTTTTTTTTTTTTAAACAAGGTCTTCCTATGTAGCGCAGGCTAGCCTTAAATTCACAGCAATCCTCCTGCCTCAGCCTTCCCAGTGCTGGAATTACAGACATGTGCTATGATGCCTTTTTAAATTTTTAGTACATGTTTGCATTTGTCTTATGGGGTATGTCTTAATTACTTTATCATTGCTGAGACAAAATACCTGACAGCCAAAATTAAAGAGGAGGGCTGGCAAGATAGCTCAGTGGACTAAGCGCCTGCTTAGGCAGGCGATCGCTGGCGCCACATGCTGCACTGGCCCCGCCCCTGCTCCTGGGCATGCTGAACAGACCACTGAGGCAGGGTGCATGGCACACACGCCTGTAACCCCAGCCCTAGGGAGGCTGAAAATAGGAGAATCATTCTGAATCCGAGCTCCCTAGTGAGGCCGTGTAACAGATACATTAAAAAATAATAATAAAATAAAAACAAGTTAAAGAGGAAAGGTTTATCAGCTCACAAGTTGTAGAGGTTTTCCTACAGTCCCTAGTGGGCAGGCTCCAAGGTAGGGTGGCGCAGCAGCCTGGCATCACAGCGGAGAAACAGCTCACGGTGGGCAGAAAGAAGCAAAATAAGCGAAGGGGAAGACAAGCCTCTTTCTGTCCTTTGTGTTGTATCCAGGCTGCTGGGGTTAGGGTGGTGCCGAACCAATCTGTGGGCTGATTCGGTAGCCACACGCCCTTAATCCCCTGCATCACACACTCTAGATCCAGCCACCTCTGAAAAAGCCCCATCTGTGGTGACCTGAGGCTCTGGGGACATCGAGACACAGCCCTAGCAGGCCAGGTACATGTACTTAATGCTCCTTGCTTCCCTTCCCCTCTTCTCCCCTCCTCTTCCTTTCATCTCTGAGCTCCCTTCCATTTGCAAAAGATCTATCTTCCTGTTTCCTATTGCCTGTCTTTTATTTTGTTTTTAAAAATTATTTATACTTCAGGCTTTTTATAAGAGAAATTTTGCAATATTTAATATTGCGTGTCTAAAAAAATCAAAAAAATTTGAAAAATGTATGTCTGCTTTATTTCACTTAATATTATAGTTTCAATGTACATCCATTTTCCTACAAATGACTCACATTTATCCGTCTCCATTGTACAGTAGTGCTCCTTTAAAAAAAAATTGTTACTTTTTATTTTTACAGTACCAGGGATTGAATTTAGGACCTTGTGCTTGCCAGGCAGGCGCATATGCCACTGAGCTGTCTCCCCAGCTACTTTTTTTTTTTTTTTTTTTCTTTTTCCTTGAGACAGGGTCTCACTATGTACCCCAGGCTGGCTTTGAACTCACAGAGATTTTTCTTCCTCAGGGTCCAAAGTGCTGGGATTACAGGTATGTGCCACCATGCCTGGCCTGGTGATTAGACTTACAGCTTTTTTTTTCTTTTTTGAGGCAAGGTCTTGCTATGTAGTGCAAGCTGGACTTGAACTTGCTAAGTAACCTTGGCTGGCCTTGAACTTGATGATCTTCCTGCCTTGTCCTCCCAAATGGTGGGATTACAGAGATGTGCCACCATGCCCAGCTTCCGTTATGTGCAGAGATAAAAAGGGATTTTTAAATTTTATTTATTTTTTTGCAGTACTGGGTATTGAACTTGGGACCTTGCACTTGCCAGACAGGTGCTTATGTCACTGAACTATATCTCTGGCCCTCCATTTTGTATAAATACTCAATTTTGTTTATCTATTCATCTGTTCATGGGTGTATAGACCAGCTGTTATGAGTTGTACTTCTACAAATATGAATATCTCCACTCTAAAATTATGCTTTTAAGGGCAGCCAAGTAGCTCAGCGGATTAAAGTGCCTGAAAACAGGCACAGGGACCAGGGGTTCAATCCCTGGGCCTGCTGTGCTGGCCCCGCCTCTGGGGCATGCTGAGACAGCAATTGAGACTGGGCATGGTGGCACACGCCTGTAATCCCAGGTCTCGGGAGGCTGTAGACAGGCGGATTCACTATGAGTCTGATCTAGTAGTGAGACCCTGAACACCCTATAGAACCTTCCTTAAAATATAAAAAAAAGAAAAAAAATTATGCTTTCGCAATTTATAATTACTGAATATTTTCTGGTGAGATACTTAGAAACTAAGTAAAGTTTATTTTTTCCTCATCAATTTTTCCACATATGAATTTGTATGGAGTCATGTATTTCTGTAAATGGTTTTAGTGTATTGCAATAATTTATGAATTTGCTCCCCAATTGTCCCCATTTTGGCCATTAGGTTCCTGCTAAAGCTGGTCTCTGCATCTTTCTGACAGCTCTACCATTCTGAGTACTTCTTTACTTTCTAGCATAGTGACTGTTCCAAGTTCATGTTCCCCAGCCCTGGCTGGAATCCCCTATTTCTCCAAGGAGACTTCATTTCTTTTACTGGCAAATAATGACTTTCTATTTTTGTATTATGGTACTGGACTTGAAATCAGGGCTTTGCACTGAGCCATTTAAATTTCCAGCCATTTAAAAGGAAAAAAATTTTTGAAACAAGTTCTCATGAAATTACCCACAGTGGACTCAAATCTGTGATCCTCCTGCCTCAGTCTCCCAGAACACTAGGATTATGGCGTGTACCACCATGCCTGCTGCAAGTAGCGCTTACAGACTGAGCTCTGGGTGGCAGATGTGCTTGTTGGTATTCAGAGGTAGCTTCTCCAAGGCCCTGCTCTTAAGCCTGGCTCCCCTTAGCCTCGAAATGATCACTTATCACCCTCCTTGCCATGACCCAACTGCCTTCTGCGTTGCCATGTGCTCCCGCAGATGCTTTGCACACCCCACCCAGGCTCTCACACACAGCCTTGGAGGCTCTAGGACATTTAGGTAGTTGTGCAGCCATCACATGTAAAATCAATTTGAAAACATTCTCATTACCTCCAAAGAAACCTCACTGCATTTACACACCTATAGCTTTTTGTATGAAGGCCAAAAAAGTGGCATGGCAGCAGTGGGCAGCCCTTGCCCCTGGCTTCTCGCCAGTGGTGCAGAGCATAGGATGAGCCCAGACTCAGCTGGCTCCCAGCTGACCCCAACGCCAGTCCTGGCACCCTTCTTCCACCTGCCCAGGATGGTCCACAGTGCCTGTCTTTGGGTTCTTGCAAGCTCCATACTTGGCTTCCTTCAGCAGGTACAAGGTGAAGGATGAAGAGCTGTTCTTTGTCTTCCTTAGGCCAACAGAGCTAGTTCTGCCCTCGCTGGGGAGTTGGAAAAGGAATGGTGATCCCCCGTGTCAGGCCCTGGAAGTCAGGGGCCTCCACCTCTGGGGGGTGGGAGGGGTTTTGAGAGTAAACCCCAAAGTCTTTGCATCTTTGGTTCCAGGACTAAAGTCTCAAAAACCAGGTTTTTTGTTTTCTGTGAAATAAGAGCAGATTCTGGCTGGGTGTGGTGGTGTGCACCTGTAATCCTGCCTCTCAGATGCTAAGGCAGGAGGATTGCCCCAAATTGAAGCCAGCCTTCCAGCGTAGCCTGATCTACCTAGCAAGACACCGCCTAAAACAAACCAAGAAAAGCACAGATTCTTGATCATCTGAGCCCGCTTTATGCATCCTAAAGGGTCGCCTGATAACAAAATCAGGAAAGAGCTGGGTGAGGTAGTGCATATCTGTAATCTTAGCATCCAGGAGGCTGAGACAGGAGAATTTCCGAGAGTTCAAAGCCAGCCTGGGCTACATAATGAATGCAAAGCCAGTTTGAACTGCACAGTGAGAACCTGTCTCCAGCACCATTATTCTAAAAAAAAAAAAAAGGAGCTGGAGAGATGGCTCAGTAGAATAAGTGCTTCCTAGCAAGCTCAGGGGACTGAGTTCAATCCCTGTTTCGAAAAAAAAGGCCACCCAGATACAGTGCTCTAATAATATTCTTAAGATCTATTAATCACCTTTCTATTGCTAAGTCAAAATACTTTACATCAAAGGATGAGAAGCTTATTTTGGCTCAGTTGCGGGCTGCAAGGTTCAGTCCTGGTCAGCTGCTCTGAGGCAGAAGCACCACAGCGGAGGGACGTGGCAGAGGATGGCTGCTCACTGCATGATAACCAGGAAGCAGTGCGAAAAGAAGAGCCAGACAGAGCTGGGGGGGGTGGGGGCAGAATACACCTTCCAGGCATCCATTCTCAGTGCCTTTCTTTTTCTTTTCTTTTTTTTTTTTTTTTTTTTTTTTTTTTTTTTTTTTTTTGCGAAACTGGGGATTGAACTCAGGCCCCAGTGACTTTCTTCTTCCAGCCAGGCCCCGCCTCCTACCAGCGCATCTGGCTGTGACCTCCCCAGGGAATTAAGTGGCTGTCAATGTCAGCAGCCCATGATCTAATCACCTTCCAAAAGCATTAAGTTCTGGGGTAACATTTTTTTGATCCAAATTATAACATAGGAAGAGGACAACTCACAATAGTGAATGTGAGCCAGTGGTGCACACCTGTAATCCCAGCACTCAGGAGGCTGAGGCAGGAGCATAACCTCGACATGGAGGGCTAGGGAGATAGCTCAGCCGTCAAAGCACGTAGCAAGCACCAGAACCTGAGTTCAATGCCTGGTACCACATGAACTGGATGTGGTAGCTCATGCTTGTAATCCCAGTGCTGGAAAGGCTGAGACAGGAGGATTGCTATGAGTCAGAACCACGTAACAAGACCCTGTAACAAATAAATAAATAAACAAACAGCCTCGACATGGAGGCCAGCCTGGACTACACAGTGAACTCAAAGCCAGCCTGAACTATATAGCAAGACCTTGTCTCAAAAATAGAACAAAATAACACAACAGTGAGTGTGGACATGGGAAAGTGACAGAAAAGTCTGGGAACATAGCCTGGTTGGCCCCAGAAGTTCTACCCTAGAAGACACATCCTGGATCAGTGAGCCAAAGAAAAGAATAAAGCTCTAGTGACTGACCCTGGCCGAGGACTCAGCTGCCCTCTCCTTGAGCCCCCTGCTTCCCAGTGCGCCACACAGGCCTCTGCCTACCTTCTCCCACAGCCATCTTCTGCAAGCAGCTCCACCAGGGAAAGGGAACCTGCCCTATGCCTGTGCTCCAGAACCTCCACTCTTTCCACCCCTTTGCTGATGCAGTAGTAAGGGTGATGACCTGCCTCTTGCTGGCCCTGAAGACTATATCCATATCAGAATCCAACAGAGAAACAGCAGGAAGACCTCCCCACTGTCTAAGCAATCACTGATGATGATGATGGCTATCATATAAAGAAACCAGCGAATGTGTTTACAGAGAAGTTTGCCTGCAGTGGTTCTGTCACTGAGCACCTCACTACGGAGACTTTATCCAACTCCAGGCTGAGCAGCAAGAACACAGCCCTAAAAAAAACCAAAACAAAAACACAGCCCTAGGGCCGGGGAGATAGCTCAGTAGAATAAGCTCTTGCCTGACAAGAACAAGGGCCTGTGTTCAATCCCTGGTACCACAAAAAACAAAAAACAAAACAAAAGAACACAGCCCTGGTAGACAGCGGACTGGGTAAGGGCAGTCAGCGAAGGTTCGTCGCTTTTAAGTGCTTGTGGCTCATTGAAGCTTAAGTGAGGATTTCCTTGCAATGAGTAGAACGTCCTTTCTGTCCCTTGTCACAAGTTTGAAAAACCTCACAGCTTGTATAATATGACCATTTGGGGTGTGTTTTCACTTGGACTAGTGTAACTCCTTCATGGAATAAACTAAACACAGCCTTAGAAAGAGCAGGGGAGATAGTTCAGTAGAATAAGCACCTGCCTGGCAAGCACAGGGTCCTGAGTTCAATCCCCGGTACAAAAAAGAAAAAAGAAAGAAAGAAAGCCAGTCTGCCAGCCAGCCTGGTAATCTAAACAACTAATTTGAAGACAATATTATACAGTATCAGTCAAAAGGATCAGAAACCAGGTGTTTGGACCCAGGGCCTCAGTGGAGGTTCCTCGAGAGCAATGGCACATGTGTTTGGAGGAGGAGGGAGGTGAACAGTGGCTGAAGTCCTAGACTTGGGGCAGAGTCCAGATCCTCTGGCTAACATCTAGGGAGAGGGAAGATGCTCTCAGCTTTCCTTTGATGTGGAAGCTCCCAGTGGGGCTTCAGGCCAGTTGGCAGCAGACCTTGTGTACTGGGGGGTCAGTCCAACAGCTCAGGGACCTGGGCTCAGGTGAGCCTACAGGTTTTGGTGGAGTTGCCGAATGTCAGGGTGACGGCAGCTTGGCCAAGAGACAAGGATCAGGAGGCCCCACCCTGCTGTACCAAGCCCAGAGCAGGAGTTCCCAGGGTCTCCGAGTATCCAGGCTGAATGGGAGGCTGGCACTGACTCAGGGGCAGGCTGAGGGGTGCTTATCCCATGGTGCCAGCTGGGACTGAGAGTTGTAACAACTCTGTCCAGAGAGGAGATACTGAGGAGCATTTTGTGTGGCTTGGGCACGCTTGAGCTGGCATTCACAAACAAAGTCACATTCAGACCAATGCAGAGAGACACAGAACTATTATTTGGTAAAAACCAAAGGGAGAAAAGACCTGAAGGAAAAAGAATGCCTTGCACAGGAAAGATAAACATCATATTCTATGAGGTGGTTATCTCTGGAGTGAGATAGGAGGCATGGACCAGGGAGCAGGGAGCAGGGAGCTTATATTCTATTTTTAAATTAGTACAATAATGTTTGCAATGTAAAATGACAGTTTCAAGCAAAGGACCTGGAGCAGACACAGGTAGGAGCAAGGAGGGGATGGGCTGGGTTGCCAGCCCTGGCCTGAGTGACTGTCCCGCAGCGCCCATGCCCTACAAAGGCACCCAGCCCTCCGCAGCCCAGCACAAAGGGAAGGGGACCCACAGTCAGTCCCAGCAGCCACATGGAACCCTAGCCACCGTCTGGCCATGCTGAGAGCCCAGCTGCTGCCCCAGGAGGGGGATGATTATAAAGTCATTCCTAACAGTAACATCAATGTATCCAGAACGGCCTACAGAGAGAATACTTCTATCACATAAGTGGGAAGAAAAAGACATTTAAAGTTCTTGGGAACCTGCTTTGGAGCCATGGAATTGGCTAGGACCATAATAGACTTTTAATGTTGCAGACTAAAGCTGAAAAAATAGCATAATGAAATCAAAGGCCCAGACTGAACATGACAAGGGTATGCTTGAATACTTATTTATTTATTTTTGTTTTGTTTTCTTCAATATTTAGAATATATAATTGGTTGTGGGTGACTAAAGGAACCTGTTCAAATCCCATGTTGTCTTGCCTGGTAAGTGCAAGGGCCTGAGTTCAATCCCTGGTTCTGCCCCCAAAAAATAAATAAATAAATAAATCAAATCCTGTGTTGCAGCACCTGCCTGGAAAGCACTAGGTCTTGAGTTCAATTCCTGGTACTAGAAAAATAAAACAAAATTAAGTCCTGTGTTGAAGGGTTGAAACACTAAATGAACACAGAGAAGAGAGGTTAAATGGTGAAAAGGATGCCTTAGAAGGAGAGAAAAACAGCCATTAAATTTCTTACCTTGGAAAATGAAATATGTAGAAAAAGAATCATGTATATCAGTATTGCATTTATGATCTGCAGAAATGAACTTCTGAAATGGAGGTGAAAAGGAAAAAGATTAGTGAAGATATCAAAAAAAATTAATGAGAGAAACAATGTTCTGTCAAATGAAATGAAATGTATAATGAATGCTTTTATTGTGGGAGTTGGTACTATACATATTGTAACTTACTCTTTTTTACTTCTTCCACTCCCTCCTTTCCCTTGGTCTTTTTACTTCCTCTGTAATATTTTAATTCCTCATGATAAATGTCTAAGGTGGTAGATATTCCAACTACTCTGATCTGATCACTATAATAGGTTGTGTATTACAATATTACACTGTATTTCATACAATTATTTTATTTATTTAT
>NW_004524745.1:1290172-1293372 GCF_000260255.1 Octodon degus | reverse complement strand
TTTATTTATTTATTTATTTTTGCGTAACCGGGGATTGAATTTATGTCCTTGCATTTGCCAGCCAAGCGCTTATTCTACTGAGCCATCTCCCCGGCCAATCTCATACAATTATTATGTTTCAATTACAAATAAAACCAGGCATGTCATGCTCCCCTGTAATCCCAGCATTTGAGAGGCAGAGGCAGGAGGATCATTGTGAGTTCAAGACCAGGGCTACAAAGTGAGCTCAAGGCCAGCCTGAAATGCATAGTGAGATCCTGTCTCAAAAAGATAATAATATAAAATAAAAACGAAGGCCAGCCTGATAGCTCAGCAGACTAAAGCGCCTGCTTAGACAGAGTGGGGCAGGGGTTTGATCCCTGGCACTACAAGCTGCGCATGCCCTGCCCCTGGGGCATGCAGAGATGGCGATTAAAGCTAGGTGTGGTGACACATGCCTGTAATCCCAGCTACTCAGGAGGCAAAGGCGGGAGGCTCACCAAGATCAAGTTGGGCAACTAGAGACTGGGCATGGTGGCATGCGCCTGTAATCCCAGCTTGGGAGGCTGAAAATAGGAGAATCGCTATGAGTCCGATCTATGCAGTGAGACCCTGTAGACCCTGTACTAAATACATTAAATTAATAAATAAATGAGTAAATAAATTTAAAAAAATAAAAATGAGCTACTCAAGAGATTAAGCCAGGAGCATTGTGAGTTTAAGGCCCATCTCCAAAGCAGGACAATGTATTAAAATACAAAAAAAGAAAGTAAAGAAAAAGAAAAAAAAGTTCAATTCTTAATAGTTTAGAAATGTATGTGACAAATTACTAAGAGAGCTGGTAGTCGGGTTGCAGAGATTTAAAGATTCCTTATCTAAATAAACAGTATATTGCATAAAGAATATATGATAATCTACCCTTTCTAGTGCAGTTGTGACACTGTATACAAAGAGGAAAGATCAAAGGCCAGTAGCTTCAGGAAATTGGTGGCAGTGGATCAGCCCCTCCTCCTGGGATCTGCTGGGGGTACTGGTGGAGGAGGAAGTTGTGGGCAAACACCCAGCTCCTGCAGCTGGCCAGAGGAAGTGTCAAGGAGGAAGATCAAGGTGCTATCAGAGTTCAGGGCTGGCCGGCGGGAGCCCAGATGTTCCCGGAAGCTCAAGCGCGGGAAAGCAATGTGCGTGTGTGCTGAAGGTGTGTGCCCTGAAGCCCTGCAGACGTGGCAGCTCCTGGTAGCGGCTGAGCTGGGGCAGCCAGTTCTCCTCTGCCCGGCCATCATCCTGCAGTCCCCAGGGAGCCCCACACCAGTCCCGGACAATGCACCAGGTAGACTCTTGGCTCACTCCTTCCTTTGGGGCTGGTCTGACTCGCTGCAGGGCCTCTGCCTTTCCCTAGCCTGCGTTTCCTTTCTCTTTCTCCCTGTACACCCAAAGAGCTGTTTTACAGCCTGGCCCTAGCCTTGGCCGCCTAAATGTGCAGAGGAGTGGAGACTGGGCTTCCCATGTGCAAAGGAACATGTGAGGGAAATGAAGTGGAGTGGGCAGGATGTGTGGGAGATCAAAGTAAATGGTTTGCCCTGAGCAGCCTTTCCTGGCCCCCAGGTGCCCCGCCATGGGTGGGGAGGGCTGGGCCTCAGAGTTGGAGGACACAGCACCCCCAAGGGGCAGCTACAGGACTTCAGGCTGGGGAGGAGGAAGCCAAGGAGGAAAGATTCTCATCCTGTGGAGCCCTCCCCAACTCTGGGGTTACTTTTGAGGTTTGCTTCTTTCACTGCTCTCCTTACCCACACTCAGCATCTAACAGGGTCCCTGGCCCCTACAGGGTAGAGAGACAGGTAGGAACCCATGTTCCCCCAGAGACCCCATCAGAGGTAGAAGACCTGGGATCTCCTTAGTCTGACCTGGGCAGAACCAGGAAGCCACACTGGGTATCTGCCTCTTGAGGCTCCCAAGATTTGATCCGGGCCTGGGGGCAGGAGGTGGTGGTTTTGAGATAAGGCACCTCTCAAGCTTCACCCTCACCCCAAGCTTCTAGTGTTCATGACCTCTCTTCTTGTTGCCCTCCTCTGGCACTGCTTTCCTGCCTTCCAGTGAGTCAGGAGTGAGGGATGTTGAGTCTCTGTTCAGGACAATAAGGCAGATACTCACTACTCACTGCCCCAGACAGGGACAACTGCCCTTCTCCTGCCTCAGGAACCAGGAGCTTGCTGGAGGCCTGGAAAAGGAGGCAATGGGAGAGGCCTTGGGGCTGAATTCTATGTGCCAGGCTGAAATGAAGCCTGTCTCTGCCCCTTCCTGAACAAGTTTAACATAATACCTTATCTTTCTCTCCTTTTCATTTTGAAACAGGGTTTGACTATGTAGTTCAGGGTACCTTTGAGCTTACTTTGCTATGCAGCCTAGCCTAGCCTCAAACTTGCAGCGATCCTTTTGCCTCAGCCTCCCAAACTCTGGGATCACAGGTGTGCCCACCAGCCCAAATTCTGTTTCTCTTTTCCTGTCTTACATTATCTGGATCTTTTTCTTTCCCTTTTCCTCTTTTTTTTTTTCTTTATTTTTGTTTTTTATTTTGGGTTTTTAAAAATGTATTTAGTGTAGGGTCTACAGGGTCTCATTACATAGATTGGACTCATAGATTGATCCTTCTGTTTTTCAGCCTCCCAAGCGCTGGGATTACAGGCGTGTACCACCACGACCGTCTCAGTCACACCCACACCCCCCCCCCACACACAGACAGACAGACAGACAGACAGGCTGGCCTTAAACTCACTACAGCACTATGGTACCCAGGCTGCCTTGAATTTTTAATTTTTTTTTCCCAGGAGAAATAGTTTTATTTGCACTGAGAACTGGAGAATGAGGAGGACCTGAAAATATATTGAGCTAAGGATAGAGATCAGCTGGGGGTTTTTTTGTTTGTTTGTTTGTTTTTTGTTTTTGTTTTTGTTTTCTGGTACTGGGGATTGAATTCAGGCCCTTGTGCTTGCCAGGCAAACACATATTCTACTGAGCTATCTCCCTGGCCCCGAGGTCAGCTTCTAAAACAGTAGTCAGAACTCATCAATCAAACTGCTGTATTTCCAAGAAGGCTTGCAGTTAGTACAATCAAGAAAGACCTGCAGGGGCTGGTGAGATGGCTCAGTGGTCTAAAGCACCTACTTACAACAAGCTAAACTAAGCAAAGCACAGGGACCGCGGTTCAATCCCCCAGCACCACATGC
>NW_004524745.1:1289124-1290016 GCF_000260255.1 Octodon degus | reverse complement strand
TTTTTTTTTTTTTTTTTTTTTTTTTTTTTTTTTAAAAGAAAGACCTGCAAGGAGCCAGGCGTGATGGCACAGCATGTAATTCTAAGCACTCGGGAGGCTGAGGCAGGAGGATAGCTCTGAGTCTGCTAGGAAATATATTTCCCACTAAATCACCTCAGTGTGCTACCATTGCAAAAAAAGGTAACAGGTTTTCCATTGTAATGAAATTTCCCCCAAACATTTCAATTACAAGTATTATAACAAGGGCTGGGGAGTTAGCTCAGTAGAATAAGCACTTGCCTGGCAAGTGCAAGGGCCTGAGTTCAATCCTCGGTTCCACAAAAAATAAATAAATAAATAAGCAACCATTATGGAAATCAGTGTGGAGACTCCTTAGAAAACTAGGACTGGAAATCCCATTCAAGCCTGCTATCCCCCTACTGGGAATTTTCCCAGAGGAACTGAAAGCGTCATATCATAGTGATATATGCGTACCTATATTTATAGCAGCACAATTTGTAATAGCCAGATCTTGGAAACAACCAAAATGCCCGTCACATGTGGAATAGTTGAAAAAGATGTGGTACTTTCATATAATGGAGTATTACTCAACTATAAAGAATGATAAACTTGAAGCGTTCATATTTAAGTGGATACCACTTGAAGATATACTTATTAGTGAAATAAACCAGACCACATCTGTAAATATCATATTGTCTCCCTAATATAAGGACTTACAATTCCATATATGATTAGGTTTCTAAATTTCTTTGTAGGGGGCCTGCCCATTAGCTCAGCCGTTTAAGTGCCTGCTTAAACAAAGCACTCAAGCTCAAGCTGCTGTGGTTCGAACCCAGATACACACAGCAAACCAGAAATGCCCTAAGGCATCTTCTGGCCTCAAAAAAAAAAA
>NW_004524745.1:1263655-1287633 GCF_000260255.1 Octodon degus | reverse complement strand
GTTCTCAGGATTCAGCTCAGAGATACCACCATCTTCAAATACCACTGCTGCTACTCTTCAGCTATGGATCTATCAGACAGCCAGGGAATGGCCTTTGCTAGCCCATGGGATCCACTTTCCATGTCCCTAGGGGCCAGGGCTGAAGAGCAGGGGAAGGCTCAGGAAGGGAGTGGGGAGGGCTAATTTCGCCCAGCATGGGGTGTTGCAGCTGAAGCTTGATGGGAGAGGAGGGTTGGTGAGACTTGAAGGAGGGTCCAGGCTCTGTATTCAGTCAGTCACTGCTGGAAGAGGAGGAGGAATGCTTGCCATGCTTGTGGGGTTTGTGTGCCTTTTTATGAGCTCTCTTCATTTTCTTCTGCATCTTCTTGTCCATCACCATCCCTGAGCTGAACATGCCAAACACCAAAGGGTTCACATGAGGCATGCCAAGGGCAGGTGGTGGGGGACATGGAGGGGGATGGGAACCTGTGGGTTGGTCTCCTGGACATGGCTGTGGTGGGGGCACAGGATAACTGGGCCTGCATGGAGGGAAAGCTGGATTTCCTGGGGGGAGCTCCTGGGGGAATAGGGGAGGGGCCAGGAGGAAAGTCTGGATTGACAGGTGGTGGATGTGGTGGACACATAGGATAGGAACCTCCAGGGCACCAGGATTCAGTGGATATGGGTTTGGCCCTTGATGCCCGGCATTGGGATTCCACATGTTCAGGTAGTTCCCCAAGTCTAAGAAATGTTTCCACTTTCTTCTTCACACTGTACTCTACTCCAAGTTTCCTACTCACAGGAATCCAGTTCCCAGGCCCCTCCACCTTCTGGCCACACCCAGAAGTGTCTAACTCCTTTCTACTTCTGAACAGGCTCAATCCATCTTTCTCTGCAGTCTCTGCCTTGAATTTGAAGTGATCGCTCTACAGCACCTGTCTCTGTCCCCCAGCTGGACTTACATGTGAAAGCCACCAGCAAGGACCCTTTTCCTCTGTATATTTCTCTCTCTGTATCCCTCTCTTGGTCTTATGTTCTCTGTTGCTATGTGTGTGTTTGATAGGTTTTTCTTTATTATATTTTTAATTATGTCTGTATTTAGGGCAAGGTCTACAGGGTGTTCAGGGTCTCACTACATAGATTGGACTCGTAGTGATTCTCCTGTTTTCAGCCTCCCAAGTGCTGGGATTACAGGTGCGCACCACTGTGCCCAGTCTCAATCGCTGCCTCAGCACTCCCTGGAGTCGGGGCCAGCATAGCAGGCCCAGGGATCAAACCCCAGGCCCCTGCATCTGCCTAAGCAGGTGCTTTAATCCACTGAGCTATTTGGCCGGCCCTTGAGGGGTTTTTCGAAGGTGCTGCAGCAGAGAAACAGGCAGAAGAAAAAAGGAAAAGGGGCTTTTTCTCCGTGTCTTCTCCTTGAGGACACGGAGAAAATCTGGGGAAGATAAGGAATTCTTTGAGTTGGAACAAAGGGACGCTGAGGCTTTTATGGCCCTTTGCCAGGGGTGGGGTTTGAGGGGGATTTTTTGTATACCTGAGGAGCTGTTTGGGGTCTTTCCTTAGGCAGTGGGAAAGGTGAAAGGAAAAACTGCACCCTGGGCTGAGTTGGAGAAGAAGGAGGGAGGTGGTCTCGGGGAAGATAAGCTGTTGTTTTAAGGGCTTTAGCCATATTAGATGACCACCATAGTGATTCAGAAACTCATACTAGGGTCAGAACCTATCAGCGCTCACCTCTGAGTTTCTTTTTCTTTGCTCTTTCTCTTCCTCTTCTTCTCCCTGGAGCTCTGTTCCTCTCAAGTTCCTTTGAACATCCCCCTATCTATTTTGGTGTTTCTCATGAGTACATGGCTGTATCAACCTTTCTCTCTCTCTCTGCCACCCCCTTCCCAGGCTGGTCACTACCCTCCACCTTCTCCGGCTACAAACAGCTCATCTGGTCAGGAGCCTCAGAGGCAGCTCCCAGAAGTGCTGGGTGGGGCCAGGGAATCCCCTCGAGAGGATGGACTGCCGCTGCTCACCATCATCGTTGCCATCTTTGTCCTGCTGGCAGTGTGCATCGTGGTAGTGGTACGTTTGGGGCCAAGACTCCACCAAGGCCATGCCACTTTCCCCACAGAGCCACCAGCCCCAAAGCCTGAGGATGGCATCTACCTCACCCACTGGCGGCTGCTGGGTACCCACAACAGTCCCAAAGAAGCCCAGCAAGGACTGCTTGTCCTTGGCTCCAACCCTGCTCCACATGGGCCCAGGCCCAGCATGGATGAAGTTACATATCTGTAGGAAGGAGATCTAGAAAGCTAACCTGACCTGGCTTAGAATAAGACACTGGACTGTGAAGCAGAACAAAAGCAAACTGGAGCCTGGACATCAGAACTGCAGAAGGGCATGGAGAACTCGGCTAGCACACCCTGCTGCAGACAGGAGAAAGATAAGAAACTCAAGGGCCCTGCCCATGGACATGCTGCTGTTGGCATTCCCAGTGCCCATGGCCACCTTTGCAAAATTCCTCCCTTCCCTCAGGACCTCCAGACCCCAACCTCTTTCCCCAGGTCCCTGCCCTGCAAGCAAGACCATGAGAGGCCGGACAGAAGCCCTGGATCCTATGAAAAACAGCCAGGAAGAGCTGAGGCAGAGAACCCATGGTCTCCCTTCTCTGAAATCTGGAGACTCCGGGGACATCTGTTGCCTTTCACACTTTGGGGTACAATGGCTGTCAGGGCCTGGGATTGTTGACAATCTCCAAAGACTTTGGAAAGCCCAAGCACTATTTATATTTTCAAGATCCTCTTTGAATGCCCCTCTGACCCTGTCTTGCCTCCCTGGTACGTGGCAGGCAGAGTCTGAAGGCTCTTAGTACCTTCCACTTTGCTGCATGCATGGGCTGTTGGAACAAGCCTAGAATTTACCACAGACATTTCCCACATTCAGAACTTTCTAGCTGGTGGGAAAACAGGAAAGGAAAAGGAGTTCTATGGAAACAGTCTGGGGAAGGAAGGGTGGAGTGGGGGCCATCGAGAAAAGTGATGGGGGAAGGAAGGGGTCAGGAAAATGCAGGCAGAACCTGGGAAGACAAATTGTCAAGCTACTGACTGGCTCCCCTGAAAGACACTCCTTTCTCTGGCACCTTGGCACCTCATTCAAGTACAGTTGGGAATGTGCAGACAGGGCTGGGGGTGTAGCTCCGGTTGAGTGTTTCCTAGCAGGCACACAGTCCTGGATTCAATCCCCAGATCAGCAAAAAAGGTCTGGCACAATGATGCATGCAACAGTTCCAGCATTCTGGAAGGGTGAAGCAGGAAGATTGAAAGTTTGAGCCCAGTCTGAGCAGTTTGGCAATTTAGGGAGACTCTCTCTTTCTTTAAAAAAAAAAAAGGATTGGGGATTTAATTCATGAGAAAACCCTGGGTTCCTCTCCAGCACTGGATGGTGGTGGGGAATAAGATACTTATGGAGAAACCTCTTATACCTTACCCTGGAGTCTTTTGGAGAATAACTAACTGGTCAACCCTGGGGCAAGGCCTCTGTGAGAGCCCAAAAGTCAGGGAGACTGAGAAATAACACAAGTGGAGGGAACAGACATGGGGACAGAAGACAGGTTTCCCTCCCAAGAATCTTCTCTCTCCTACAGATTGAACCCAGGCACTGAACTACTCCCCCAGCCCTTGTTATTTTGAGACAGGATCTCCCTAAATTGCCAAGGCTGGCTTTGAATTTATGATCATCCTGCTTCAGCCTTCTGAGTAGCTGGGATTACAGGTAATCCCTGTCCACTAGGTCCAGGAACAGCTGCTGCTTCGCTTGGGTCAGCTCTATGCTAGACCCTAGTCTTATCGGTGGACCTAGAGACACTATACCATTTACTTGTCACAGTAGCCTTGAGAGGAGGAACTGCATTATCCCCATTTATATCTGGGCAAATGTGGCTTGTTACGATGCCCAAGCAGACCCAAGAATGACATGGCAGAGTCAGGAATTGAAGCCAGGCTCATCAGACTGTACAGTGGAACACCACATGGGGGGCTGGTGTAGGGGCTGGTTTCTGGTATAAGAATGACATGTGGTAGAGAATCCTCAAGTCTTAGGAGTGACATAGCTGATACAACTGGGGGACAATGCACTGTGCCCCTTGACTCACTCCCTTGCCTCTGTCCCTGTTAGGGCCAGCCAGTTCCCTCTGGCCACTGTGTCTGTGTTTGGAGCATTTCTCAAAAGTGGTACTATACTCAGAAATGCTTTTTAAATGTTTTTTTCTTTTTTGGGGGGGCGGGGAGGGTGGGTGGGATCTTATAATGTAGTTCAGGCTGACCTTGAACTCATGATGTAGATCTTTTTGCCTTAGCCTCTTGACTGCTTGTATTACAGGCCTGTGCCAGTACACCTGGCTCTGGCCTTGAACTTGTGATCTTCCTAACTCAGCCCCCTAAGTGCTGGGATCATAGGTGTACGCCACCATGCTTATCTGACATCCTGTCTCAAAATGAAAATAAAAAGCGCTGGGATGCAGTTTGGTGGTAGAACACTTGTCTGGATGTTCAACACCTGCTGATAAGAGTCAGGATATAAAGAAACTGCAGAGAGCAAGTGCCCCAGGGGAAAGCCACTGCCACCAGTGGGGGCAGGGCAGGAAGCCAGTCCAGAAGCCTGAAGACAGCTTTCCTGAGGGGGTTGCATGGTGGAATTGCCAGCAGGGATGCAGTACTGCAGGGAGGGAGCTGGGAAATCCATACCCCAAACTCACTCTCCTCTGCTCCCCTGTCCAAGCTGCCCACTCAGACAGGTTGTGAGCAACATGACCAAAAGCCAGACAGCAGGGGAGTCCACTGATGTTACCAGACAGGTCAGCATCCCAGGCAGAGGAAGGCTGAAGAGGCCCAGGGAAGATCCCTGCCCCTCCATCCCTTAGGTGGCCAGCAGTCAGAATTTACACAGAACTTCACACACACATATGTGACGGCTGGAGTTACCCAGTTTTGTAGATAAGAAAACAGGCTGAGGGGCCAGGGAGATGGCTTAGTGGAATAAGAGCTTCCCTGGCAAGCACAAGGGCCTGAGTTCAATCCCTGGTTCCGAAAAAAAAAAAAGAAAGAAAGAAAAAGAAAACAGGCTGAGCAAGGTGAGCCTTGCCAGACATGCAGGACTCAGCTGGAGATGTCAAGTCCAGTCCCCGCCCTTGCCTGCAAGTCCTCTGTGGGAGAAAGCAGCTCTGCTGGACATGCAGCCCCTGAGGTGGTCCCCAGTCCAGCATCTTGGGGGTCGCTGGAGGCTCAGGAGTGGTGACCAGGGCCCCAGAAGATATCTGTACGGAGCGGGAGAGGCTCTTCTGTCCCACTGATGAGGAGTTGGGGCTCCTGGGACAGCGAGGTTGGGCCTGGCACTGCCAGGGTCCCTGAGCTGCCCAAAGTAACCTCTTCCTTTTCCACCTGCCGCAGATGCCGGAGAACTTCCTGGGACAGCAAGAAGCTGCCTCCCTCCACAGGTTCTAGGGTGAGGACAAGGGAGAGAGAGAGGTGAGGGCTTCCTTCCACTTTCCCTCTAGAACGCATCCACAGGAAATGCTGCAAAGACCCTCCAGCCCTCCTTGCCTGCTTCTTGTCTGCCCCCCAGGTGGTTGGACCAGAGTCGTATGGAATACTAGAACTGGAAATGGTATGGATTGGTATGGTTTTCCTTTTGTCTTTTTTCTGAGATAGTCTTACTATAGAGACCATACTAATCTTGAACTTACTATGTAGTCCACGATGTTCTCAAACTCACCATCCTACTGGCTCAGACACCCGACTGCTAGTTTTATAGGTATGCACCACCATGCCCAGCTTAGAAGTAGCTTGATTTATTTGTGTATTTGTTTATTTATTTATTATGTATTTGGTACAGGTCTACAGGGTCTCACTACATAGATTGGACTTATAGTGATTCTCCTGTTTCAGCCTCCCAAGTGCTGGGATTACAGGTGTGCATCACCATGCCCAGCTTAGAAGCAGCTTGATTTACTTGTTTATTTATTTATTTATTTATTTAATTTTTTGGTGGAACCAGGGATTGAACTCAGGCCCTTGCGCTTGCCAGGGAAGCGCGCTTATTCCACTGAGCTATCTCCCTGGCCCCTTGTATATTTCTTTTTGAGAAAAGCCCTGCTATGTAGCCCAGGCTGGCCTTGAACTCACTACATAACCCTAGCTGGCTGAGAACTTACAGCAATCCTCCTGTCTCAGTTCCCCAGATGCTGGAATTATTTGCATGCACACCATGCTCAGCATAAGTGGCATTAAATATAATGGAATTTCCACCTCTCATTTTGGAGATAACTCTCAGAAACAGGCAGGTACCTGCCCAAGGTCACACTGAAGGAATGACAGGGCTGAGACCACAGGCCTGGTCTCTGTGCTCCACACCCACTAGCCCGGGGCCTGATTCCTTCCTGAGGCACTTCTAGACAAAATGAGGGACGAACCAGAGTTTGCAGCTGAAGTCCTTAGAAAACCATCTAGTGTCCATGGTGGAAGGGGCACCCCTCCCAGAAGGAAGGGTCAGGGCAGGGTGCGTCTCTTCTGACCATTGGGAAAGCCCAGAAATGGTGCTACTGTGAGTCCTTCTGACTCTGGGAGCCCCAGAGACCCCAACGCCTCATGCCCTCAGCTTAAGAACCTCTTACCCTGGTAGACAATGAAGCGGCAATTGTTCTGATACTCAGGGACATTTGCCAGGATGTCCTCCAGTGTCCGGCAGAAGAGTTTAGCCTGCTCAAGTCGATCATCCCGGCTAAAGCCAGCCCTGCTGTCCTGTGACATGGCAAACAAGGTCTGCAAGGGGGTGGCGTACTCCAGGACACAGGTCGCCACCTGAGGAAGTGAGGAGAAGACCTGATGAACCGTCCCGGTGCCATGGGACAGAGGCCTTGGAGGTAGCCACACTGATGCGGTCTGTCCCATCTGACCTGCCTTTGGCTCTGCTATGTCAGGACCCGGATGGGCTAAGTTTACCTTTCTCAGTTCCTGCTCCTAAGATCCTAAGGAAAAGGAAACTGAGTCTCAGGGCTGAGCTCTGAACTTCCACTATGGGCTGGTTTTCCCTAAACCCTCATGAAACCATTCAGATGTCCTATATATTCCATCTGGAATTGTCCACTTTCTCACCATGTTGGTGAGCCTCAGTTTACTCCTTTGTTTTTTGTTTGTTGTTATTTTTGTTCTTTTCTTTTTTGTATCAGAAATCGAACTTGAGCTGGGGAGATGTTTGGCCATCTAAGCACCTGCCTGGCAAGCATAAGGACCCAGGTTCCATCCCCAGTACTGCATACCATGCCAGCCCTAAAACCGGGTATGATGGTGCACGCCTGTAATCCCAGACCTGGGGAGGCTGAGACAGGAGGATCACTATGAGTCAGAGCTGTGTAGCAAGACCCTGTATCAAATAAATAAATGAATAAAAATTAAGAAAGAAATCCAACTCAGGACTTCACACTTGCCAGTCAGGTGCTGTGCCACTGAGCTAAATCCCTGGCCCTGTGCTCTTTTTTTAAGTACTTTTTTTTTTTAGGTTTAGTTTTGTTTGTTCGTTGAGACAGGGTTTTGATATGTAACCCAGGCTGGCATCCAACTCTTTTGCAGCAATCAGTCTGCCTCTACTTCCTGTGTGCTGGGATTACAGACATGCACCACCAAACCTGACAGGTTCATTCTTCTGAAAAGCAGGCATTGTAACTGTTCCTATCCCACAGAGCAGTGATGAGGATTCAATAGAGTGGTCATACATGCACCCAGAGTAGCATTTGGTGTGCAGTAGGTGCTCGATCAATGTTACTGATTATCCCCAGAACAAATCTCTCCTCGCCTTGAGACTGACTGGGAAAACAGGCTGAGAGATGAGTCATGAATTTTTCTCCATGCTTAACCAGGGCCTAGGCTTTGGGGGCCTGATTCCTACCTCCCTCCTTCCATACTTACCGGCTTCCCATTTTCCAGAAGCTGATAGACGCTATTCGAGTAAACTCTCCCTTTGATGCCAGCGCGGTCAGCATGCACCTGGGGCAGCATATTCATGAAGCGAATGTTGGGATCCACCATTCTCAGGTCATCAGGCACTCCACAGTCCAAGGGGAAGAGGATATACAACCGTTGGCTCCCTGCACCCTGTAGCATGTTGTTGTGGCTCTTATTGTAGGCTTGGATCCGAGCCTGGAGCCCTGGGGTGGAGAAACCCAAGAGGTCATCCACGTTAATCCTGTCTCCTAGCCAATCCAGGACTAATGTTCTGGCCACTGGCCCTGTCAGGGTGTGGGTGCCAAAGAATGAGGGTTAGCTGGGTGTGGCAACATACATCAGTAATACCAGGACCCGGAAGGCTAAGGCAGGAGGATTGCTACAAGTTTGAAGTCAGCCTGGGATATATAGTGAGTTCAAGGCTTAACTACATAGTGAACCAGTTCCCCCCCCCCCACAAAAAAAAAAAAGAGCAGAAAAATTCAAGGGTCTTATTTTACAAGAGGCCAGAGGAGGGAAGCAAAGAGTCCCTGGGGCTTTCTCTTTCTTCCTACTCCTGCCATTGGAGTCTCCCTGCTCTCCTCATGCAAGATTCCTGTGTCAGCTCCATTCCTTCCCACCAGGACCTTCAGAGCTCTAAGAGAGGGACAGAGCCCAGGAGGTGACATTCCCAGCACTGCTAGGTGTGGAGAGCCAAGTTTCTGGCTTCAGGACGGCTCCCTCAGGAAACCCTGGGGCCAAAGGTAGACAGCACAGAGATGTGGAAAAGCCACAGCTATGGCCTGTAGTCAGAAGAGACAGATGGGCACCACAGTAAAGTAGGTAAGCATCCAGGATTCGGAGAGGCCTGAGTTCAAATCTTACCTCTTCTCACTGGCCTCAAACTCTTTCTGATCTTTCTGTCACAGCCTCCCCAGTTCAAGAATCACACTTTTTTATCTCTAAAATAGGAGTGATGAGCTGGCCTGGTGATGCTCACCTGTGATTCTAGTGCTTGGGAGGCTGAGGCAGGATTGCTGTAAATATAGGGATGATGTAAACTGCTGACAATACAGGGGTGATACTTTCCCTTCCTCACAGCATAGAAGGTAAAAGACAAAAAGCTTTTCTTAGGGCTGTGAGGAAAATATTTGGCAAACCCTTCCAGGAGGCCCTTGGGAAATTACTGAATGGTTTTCAGCCCCACATTCCTTACTAGAAACCAGGCATAATAATAACACCCTTCTCACTGACAGGGCTATATGAGGAATCCATTGGTTTGGTAGATGCAAGGATGCTTTGCAAAGTGGAGCAGTTTCTGGATACAGAGGCTGCGTGTTTTACTGCTGGGGACTAGGGGTACAGGGGTGGCCCACCTGGCAGGATCAGCCTCAGATACCCGATGTAATATGACCATGCCAGCCCATGGGCCACATTGAAGTTTTGTTTTTCACAGACTGCAGAGATCTCTGCCGGAGACGGGCCCTGTGGAGAACAGGATAGAGCTATGGGGCCTCCACACAGGACAGCCAGAGTCCTTCTCCAATATGGTTCCCAACCCGCTTCAGACTTGTTCCCTTCTGTTGTCACTGGGCTCACCATCCCAGCTCACTGTAGGCTCTACAGCCAGGTCCTGACCCTTTACATTTCCTCCTTTCCTGGGTCTGAGCTCAGGCAGGCCGCACTAGCCCCAGCATCCACTCAGCCAAAGCCTCCCCCTTCCTTTGTCCTACCTGGAGGTTGAAGAGGATGTTGACTGCTTCAGAGAGGCCCAGGAGTGCGAGTGCCCAGCTGAGGGACAGGCCATGGTCAGTCGGTAGGAAATAGCAGGACAGCAATATCAGGGCCCCATGGCGGAGGGGGGAGCAGCCCAGGCAGGCCTGCACAGCCTTCCAGTAGTTGCCGCTATACCTGCAAGGGACAGCCCAGCCCCAACTCAGCCAGGGATATTCAGGGAGGGGCAGGGCTAGAGTCACGGGAACAAGCCTACTAGGACTCCAAGGTGCTGGTGGGGAGTCACCTGGAATGAACATGGCACAGCTCCTCGGCCAGACAGCAGGCTTCCTTCAGCAGCAGGCCCAGCTGCAAGGAGGTGAAATGGAACGCCAACCACCGTAAAGTGTATTCCGGTGGCTTCCCTGTCTTCCAAAGGACCACCAGGCAGACCACTAGCAAGACCAAAGCTGCCAGCTTAGTCTTGCAGCCTCTGGGATGTGGGATGGATGGATGCAGGCTCGAGTACAGCATCTGTGGGCACCAAGAACTCCATGGCCACACTCAAGTCTCTCTGATGCCCTGCTGGGACTGTGGCCCCAGCAGGCCCCCTCAACTTCCCTTTTTCTGGAGCCCTCTCATTCCCACAGGCTGCTCTTGAGGGTGCTTCTAGGGGGCAGCCTGACTACACATCATCCAATAGCTTCTGTCCAGGTTGTTTTTTGAAAGCAGAGCAGCCCCCACCACCACACCGCCCGCATCCCAGTGTGAGACCACAGGTATGGTGCAGAAAGAAGGCAGCAACTACCCCAGGCCCAGAAAGCACTCTGTGCCACCCAGCCCACCAGAGGCCTGAGGGAGCTGGATTGCCCTGAAACACACCCCAGGGAGGACTTTGAATCACCAGGGCTCAAGGAATGAGGCCTGGGCTCCCCACCTCAGGGCTCCAGTAGAACTGCCCCTGACCCTACCTTCTGCCTCCTGGACACAGGTTGTTCTTGGAAGACCGTGGACAGCAAAGGGTCAGCCAGTACAATGGCTACCGGCAGCCACCGCAGCCTCTCTGGATGCCACCTAGAAATGAAATGTTAGAAACTGAAACCTTCTCAGCAACCCTTCAGCCCTGGCACCCTGCTAGACCAGAGCTTTAGGTCCTAGGGGGAGAAGGGTATTTCCTGATTCTCAGGGAGGCCAGCCAGCCCTGTTCTGAGCCCTGATGAGCCAGGTCTGGGTCTAGGGTGTGGATAAGGCTTGGCAAAACATCATCCAATTGCCAGGATGTTCACAGCATCTACGTCACCTGCAGCCGTGGCCCTGCACATTAGGATTCCTTCATCCAACCACAGAGATCCAGCAGGACAGCACAAAAGCCCAAAGACCATGCATGAAGGGACCCTGTCTGATCGAGGTGGATTTCCAGAGGCAGATTCTCTCCTCCAAAGACTAGACAGGGTGGAGAAAAAAGCATATTATTTCCTGGAAAACACAAGGGCCCAGGGGAGGAGCTGGCCTGGCAGAAGACTGAGGCTTTGACTCTGCCCCACATGGAGGAAGTGGTTAACCCTGTAAGTGTCAGAGAGCTGAGCAGAGGCGGCTTGTGTGACTGGTACTGTAAGATCTGTGCAGGGGGTTTGGGGGGTGGAGAGGGCGCACACTGCACCATGCCAGGCCTCAGCCTCTATGTTAGTGATATTACAGCCTTTCCCTAGTTGCAGACAATACACTGAGTACATGTGTCATTTCACACAGTCCTCCTAGCCATCATGTTGGGTGACTATAATTCTACCCCCATTTTAGAGATGGGTAACCTGAGGTCCAGTGAAGCGAGACAGCTTGCTCAATGAGCAAGAGACAGATCTGGAGCCTAGCAGGCTGTTCCAAAGCCCAGGTTGTTTTGTGCCTTGACTGCTCAGCCAGTGCCGGGTCTTACACTGCTGTGCTGATTTGAGGCCAGGGGAGGAGGCAGCAAGAGTTCATTCTTGCCCAGGTTCATTCCTTCCCCACATCACAAGCAGGCATAAGAGGAGACACACGCTCGGATTCTCCTGGCCCCCAGGAGCACTGGAGCTTCCTGGAAACCCTCAGGTTACAGGAAACAGTTTCCTCAGCATGGAGGGAATTCCCTGGGCTTTCTCCTCCCTAAAACCAGTTTAAAATAAAGTTCTGGGAAGACAGGTGACAAAATACTAACAATAAAAAAAAAATATTAACAATGATTACTCTATGAAAAATGAGGGGGCTAGGGAGATAGCTCAGTAGAATAAGCACTTGCCTGGCAAGCGCAAGGGCCTGAGTTCAATCCCCGGTTCTCCAAAAAAAAAAAAAAAAGAAAAAGAAAAATTAATCTGGGAAGTTTTTTACTATTTTCTCTTTTTTTCTCCTTCTGATAAATGTGTATTATTTGTTTAATGCTTAAAGAATGCAGTAAAGAGCTAGGTGTGGTGAGGCAGGAGATTCACTACAAGGCCAATCCGGGCTACATAGTAAGACACTGTCCCAAAAAACCCCCTCAAAAGATAAACAAATACATACATACATACATATACACATACATAAAGTCATATTTACAAATGGCGATGATTTGAGTATGTTTTGTCCCCTTCTGAAACTCACATTGGAGTTTAACCCCCACTGTGATGTATAGAGAGGGTAGAAATTTAATTTAATTGGACCATGTTGTTTAGAGGTGGAAGTCATCCATGGTTGAATCCTGGTGGGTTTATTTTATTTTAGCTTTGGAAACAGGGTGGCTTTTTTTTTTTCAGTACGAGGGATTGAAAAGGGGTTTGGATTCACTATGTAACCCAGACTTACCTCAAACTTACAGCCATCCTCCTGTCTCGGCCTCCCAAATGCTGGGATTACAGGTGTGCCACCACCATGACTTCCCTGGAGGCTTTAAAGCAGAAAAGACACTGTTGGAAATACACTCATGTGCTCCCTGTCTCTTGCCAAGGATGTTGTCTTCATTACTTTTTTCTCATTACTGAGACAAAATATCTGAAGCTCATAATTAAAGAAGAAGGGGCTGGCAAGATGGCTCAGTGGTCTAAAGCACCTACTTGGAACAAGCTTGGCAAAGCACAGGGACCGCGGTTTGATCCTCCAGCACCACATGCCAGCCAGCCCTGCCCCAGGTGGGCGGAGCTGGCCACACACACACACACACACACACACACTAAATAAATAAATGTTTAAAAAAAATTAAGGAAAGAAAGGTTTATTTAGCTCACTGTTTATGGAGGTTTCAGTCCATACTCAGCTGACTCCAAGACAGACTGGCATATGGCAGACGGCAGCAGTTCAAAGAATACAGCAAAGCAACAAGAGCAAGGAAAAAGCAAGCCTCTTCTCCTCCCTTACACTGTAAGCAGGCTTGAGGATGCTTACAATCTTACGCAGGATGAGGATGTTTACAAAGTGAGATGTTTACTGGCCTCTTACTGCATCACTTAAACTTGTAAATTTCTCAGGTTGACACAGTGTATCAACCATGACAGGTGTCCTATATCAATCTGGGCACACTACAGCAAGAAGCCATCACCCTGTGAAGCCCTCTACTTTGGACCAGAATCATGACCCCAGACAACTCTCTTTTCTTTATAATTGACCCAGTTTGTGACATTGTGTTCTTGGCAGTAGAAAACAGAGTAAGACATAGGAGCTAGAGGTTAGGACTTCAGTATTTCTCCATAGGACACAATCCAATCCCCCTCCATGATGGGAGAGGAGGATAGCCAATGAACAGAGAGTGAGGCCATGGCCAGGGCTTCCAGGCCCAGCAATGTCACATCGGTTACTTGCAGGACCCTATCCTTGAACTCAGACAAAGGGGCGAGGCCTTGTAGCTCTTCCAGATTGGCCATCTAGCCTTCTGAGGAGGAAGCAGAGGTGATGAAAGGAAGCTAGGCCCAGGCTGCAGGCTGCTGCGCATGCCCCATAAGGGCTGGTCTAGACAGGCTCTTGGTTTCTATTTCCAGCCCTGTTCTTGTTCCCACTGGTCTTCTCCCTGAAGCTTGTCCAAACCATTCTTAAGAGAAATCAACTCCCAGGTTCATTTTGGTGGCTCAGCCCTAGACAGGGTGTAGAGGGGCAGGGCGCCCCCCTCTCATGGCTTCTCCGTGGCACCCCAGTATCTCACATTCCCACTGGAGCATGATATTGGGAGCATTACAATATCACTTAAGATGGGGAAGGTGGAGATGCGCACCTGTAATCTCAGCCCTCCGGGAGTCTCAGGCAGGATCACAAGTTCAGGAACTGTCTCCTCCACCATGCTCCTCTCCCTGCTGTCTGGCCTTGGTACAGGATGACTAGGGACCGAATCCAGTAGGAGCCAGAATAAGAATCCTCCTGACAGTGGTGGGTGTGGAAATTGTGCCCAAGAGAACGGGTCTTGCTGGTGTGTTTCCCTGTCGTGCTCCATTGGGTCATACAGAGCCCCTTCTTGCAGTTTCTTCTCTCCTGGACTTCTTCGAAGACAAGGAACCTCGAAGAGCTTATAATTATGTGAAACAGACACAGCAGAAGTTCCCAGGTGGCCACTCTGTACCTTACTGTTACCGGGTTGGGCTGCTGGAGTCTCTTTCTGGAGATGGTTTCTAGGTTCCTTCTATCTTAAGCAAAGAATTGCTCAAGTGCAAACAGTGGCAAAGATGTATTAAAGATAGAGAAAGAAACAGACTCTGTAGAGTGAGTTTGGGCCAAGAAAAAGTAGAGAAAGAAGCACAGCTGGATGTGGTGGCACATACCTGTGATCCCAGCACTCAGGGAGGCTGAGGCAGGAGGGTGGCTGTGAGTTTGAGGCCAGCCTGAAGTACATAGTTGAGACCCTGTGAAGAAAAAGGAGCAGGAGGCCAGGGAGATGGCTCAGTAGGATAAAGCGCTTGACTCGCAAATGCAAAGATCTGAGTTCAATCCCCAGTTCCACCAAAAAAAAAAAAAGGAAAAGGAGCAGGAGGAGGAGAAGAGAAGGAGAAGGAGAAAGAGAAAGAGAAACAGAAAGAGAAAGAGAAAGAGAAAGAGAAAGAGAAAGAGAAAGGGAAAGAGAGAATCAGGAGAAAAGGAGGAGAGGAAGAAGAAACCAGGGAGTTAGCTCAGCAGCATGCAGCATAAGTGCTTGTCTGGCAAGCATAAGGTCCTGAGTTTGATCCATGGTACCAAAAAGAAAAAAAAAAAAAAAAAAAAAAAAAAGCGGGCCTGGGAGATGGCTCAGTAGAATAAGCACTTCCCTGGCAAGCACAAGGGCCTGAGTTCAATCCCCGGTTCCGCAAAAAAAAAAAACAACACAAAAAAAGCACAGCATACAGGATGAGGACAGTCAGCATCCAAGAGAGAACACAGTGCAGAAATTCAGGGCAGACCATCTCTTTTGTATCATCCACACCACAGGCTTAGGTCAGGTCTAGGCCATCCCATCAAAAACCTGCTCAAGTTCTTACAAGAAGTTCACAAGCAGAGTTTCAAGAACTGTTCAGATGGCTGGCCAGATATCTCAGTGGATTAAAGTGCCTGCCTAGGCAGATGCAGGGACTGGGGTTCGTTCCCTGGCGTGCTGTTGGCGAATGAGACTGGGCGTGGTGATGTGGACCTGTACTCCCAGCACTTGGGAGGCTGAAAACAGGAGGATCACTACGCGTGTGATCTGTGTAGTGAGACCCTGTAGACCCTGTACTAAATACATTAAAAAAAAAAAAAAAGAACTGTTCAGCACAGGTATCCTGGGAACTTATCTGGCCTCCTTTCTTAGCCATGCCCTGCTTTCCTATCTCATTATGCCTGGAACCTCATATTCATGCTTTACCGTTTTTGTGAAAATTCTAAGACTCCTAAGGAAGTTCCAAGAGCAGATGTTACTGAGTGAAAAGATGCTGGCTGCCCTGGGTTCACTCCAAGAACCTGTTTCTTTGTATGAGGGTCTGAAGAATCATTATGAGGACATCCTTCAGAACTGTCAAAGTAATGAAGAAGGTGAAGTACCATAGAACATGTGACAAGCTCTAAGTAACTGGAGAGCATTTTTAGTTCATCAGTGCTTTCCTGTAAGAACTGATTACACATCTGAACTAGGCAGGCAATCTTTTGATTACAGAGAGCTTTCATATTAGATGGGTATTTTCTGTCTTTTTACAGAAAAATGTTAAGTTTTCTTTGGGATCTGGACATAATAAGTAAAAAATGATTCTTCACTGGAGCAGCTGTCTCTTAAGGAAAAAACTGCTTGAACAACTGGCACTGCAGCTTTACAGAAATGAAGTTTCTACCTTATGTAAGAAATCTCCAGTTCCTGAGTTAGATTCCTGTAAAAAAAAAAAAAAATTGCCAATACTTTTGTTTGCAGACAAAAGCACTTGTGAATTGAGATACCACTACATAGTGAGGAGACTGTTATGGCAAATTGTTTTAGTATATTCATATCATTCAAAAAGAAACCCTGTAAATGAAGCACAAGAAAAAACAATGCAATCAAGAGATGCTGCAAACACAAGGTGTATGGGCTGCTGCTGGTGTGATGTGGGGCACTGCTCAAGTCCCAGCACTAGAAAAAATATATACGCTATATAATTACTCTTAAAATGTTTACTGTGGGGCCAGGAATGTAGCTCAGTAGTATAAGCACCTGCCTGGCAAGTGCAATGTCTTGAGTTCGATCCCCAGAACCACAACAAGAAAAATGTTTAATATATATTGTAGGAGTCACTTCCAGGTCTTCGTCTCAGTCCAAGAAGCCAATACTTGTAATCCCAAAGTTACGTTATTAGAATCTCATCAAGTTGATTTCAATCTACCACTCCCAGTGCAACCCATGGCAAAAGTAAAGGTACTAAAACATATTTATAATTATTGGGGAGTCAAGGGGCCCTAAGTCCAGCCACAAAGATGGCTTTCCGGAACCAAGAGGCTGACCCAGGGCCTCACCCGGTTTTATTCAGTGGAGGAGTGGCTTGAGGAGGAATGACCAAGAATTGTGTGAAGTTGGGGTCGGTGAGATGGCTCAGTGGAATAAGTGCTTCCCTGGCAAGTGCAAGGGCCTGAGTTCAATTCCCGGTTCAAAAAAAAAAAAAAAAAGAATTGTAGGAAGTAGGTGACTCTGTGAGCTGAGCTAGGAGGGTGGCCTACATCTACCTCTGCCATACGCTGAGAGGATATGCAGAGAAAGTAATCTGCTTTATGCCATAGAGATAGCATCTAATGTTTTGGGGGGTCTGGTGCTTCAGCTTTGATGTAGTCTTTCAAGCCCCAGGAAGTCATAGTCTCTATCTTGAGGCTCCATCCCAGCTAGCGACCCAGAGCATTGGCCTTTCCTCCTGTCTCGACCAGGCTCGCATTAAAGAGCAGCAGGTGTAGGTTACCAGGGAAACATGCAGGCCACCTTCAAAGACTATCACCAGCACCTCGGCTAGACCAATACACATTGCTTAAGGCCAGTTAAAGGAAAAACAGAAGTCCTAGCCAGCTCTGTACATAACAGTATAAGGAAATAGGGTCAGGCTCAGTTAAAATGGAGACAGTTGCTCTTCTTTGAAGGAGAGCTGCTCAGGTGGTCCTCCACAATATATACATATAAGATACATGTATAAACTTATACATCATATATATGATAAAAATTTACCATTTTACCTGGCCCCTCACCCCACTTCCCTGTACTGGGCTTTGAACCCTTGCTAAGTTGGCCAGGCTGGCCTTGACCCTCTTGAACCTCTGGTCCTCCTGCTTCAGCCTCTCCAGTAGCTGAAGCTGTGGGTGTGCGCTACTGCGACTTGTGCCTTTGAAAGTATTTTTAGGTGTGCGACACAGTAGCATAAATATACTAGCAGCATTGTACAGTCATCCATCATCTCTGATGCCAAAATTTTACACCATGCCCCAAACAAATACTGCACCCATGAAACAATGACCTCCTGTTGTTCCATCCCCTCAGCCTCTGGTAATTTCTAAGCCAACCTCTAGTTTTCATTATCACATTTTACATAAAGTACAATCATGTACTATTTGATCTTTTGTGTGACATTTTTCATTGACATTATTTTTTAAAGTTCATCCACGTTTACTAAACATGTACTAATAAAATTTTTAAAAATTTTAAAAAGAAACTTGAGAAAAAAACCTCATCCATGTTTAGCATATTTCAGCAATTCATTCCTTTTATGGCTACATAATACTGAATTGTAAAATATATTTAACCACTAAGAAGAATATATGCAGTGTATTATTTGTTGAAAAAAAATTAAAAAAAAATAAAATATATTACATTCCATTCACCATGGACGGATGCCTGGATTGTTTTCACCTTTGTTTGTTTTGTGCTTTGTTTTATTTGTTGTTGCTTTGTTTTTTGTTTGTTTGTTTTTGGTGGAACTGGGGATTGAACTCAAACCCTTGTGCTTGCTAGGGAAGCGCTTATTCCACTGAGCCATCTCCCCTGCCCCTGTTGCTTTGTTTTTTGAGACAAAGTCTTGCTCGCATCTCAGGCTAATTCTTTTTTTTTTTAAAGACTCCTTCTGTGGGACTGGTGAGATGGCTCAGTGGTCTAAAGCACCTACCCAGAACAAGTTTAGCAAAGCACAGGGACCTCGTTTCAATCCCCCAGCACCACATGCCAGCCAGCCCCGCCCCCTGGTGGGCTGAGCTGGCCACACACACACACACACAAATAAATTTTTTAAAATGAAAAAAAGACTCCTTCTGTGTGTGTGTGTGTTTTTTTTTTTTTTTTTTTTTTTTTTTTTTTTTTTTTTTGCGGAACCAGGGATTGAACTCAGGTAGTGTGCTTGCCAGGGAAGCACTTATTCCACTGAGCCATCTCCCTAGCCCTCAGGCTAATTTTGAAATCACTATGTATTCTAGGTTGCCCTCGAATGCTTAACAATCTTCCTGCCTCAGCCTCCTGAGTACAGGGATTTTGCTTTGTTTTTTGAGACAGGGTCTCACTATGCAACTCAGGGTGGTTTTAAAATCACTATGTAATCCAGGCTGCCCTTGAACTCTCGGCAATCCTCCTGCCTCAGCCTCCTGAATGCTGGGATTATAGGGTGCACCACCACACCTGGATCTTTTGTTTTTTGAGACAAACAGGGTCTCACTATGTAGTTCAGGCTAGTCTTGAACTCACAGTGATTCTCCTGCCTCAGCCTCCTACGTTCTGGAATTACAGGTGTATACCATTATACCTTTTGACTATTGTAAACTATGCTGGTCAGCTTGCCCATTGCTGGGGCAAACTACCTGACACCCACAGCTTCAGGGAGGAGAAGTTTAATGTGGCAGAGTTTTAGATGCTTCAGTCCAGTCAGCCAGCTCCAAAGCAGGAACATCAAGGGAGGAGGCTGTGATGGAGCAGAACTGCTCAGCTCATGGTAGCCAAGAAGCAAACAGAGGGAGGTTCCTCTAAGAGACTGCCCCCCAAAGACATGCCCACAGGGCCCACCCCCTCCAACCTGTACCCCAGTCAGCTGTGCTGCTGGGCTACAACCCCAGCCCCTGTGCTGTGAACATCACAGTGGATGAATCCCCTGACAGCTGCCATGAGCCATTCGTTCCCGCAGGAGGCTCCTAACCCCACCAGCTTGACCAGATTGGTCTATATCTGGCTCCTGATACCAGGAATATTCACTTCTAAGCATGAGTCTTTACTTTTAATTCCTTTGAGTGCATTCCTGACAGTAAAATTATGGTTCTTCTCTGTTTGACTTTTCAGGAACTACCACCTGTTTTCTATTGTATCCCTTGTAAAGTCATTGTCACTGAATTTGTGAGGGACCTACTAAAATCTGAACCCAAGGGCACTCCGCACTCCATCTCTCTCTCTCTCTCTCTCTCTCTCTCTCTCTCTCTCTCTCTCTCTCTCTCTCTCTCTCTCCCTCTTTGTTGTTTTGGGTTTTTTGTATTTTAAGGAAGGGTCTACAGGGTATTCAAGGTCTCACTACTAGATCAGACTCGTAGTGATCCGCCTGCTCACAGGCCCCCAAGAGCTAGGTTTACAGGTGCGTGCCGCCCCTCTCAGTCTCAATTGCTGTTTCACCAGGGCCAGCATGGCAGGCCCGGGGATTGAACCCCAGGCCCCTATACCTGCTTGCAGGCACTTTAATCCACTGAGCTATTTGGCCAGTTCTTTCCTTTCTTTCTTTCTTTCTTTCTTTCTTTCTTTCTTTCTTTCTTTCTTTCCAGGCACAATGACACATTTTTGTCATCCCAGCACTTGTCAGGCTGAGGCAAAAGGATCACTGTAAGAGTTCAAGGTCAGTCTGGGCTACGTAGTAAATTCAAGGAAACCTAAATATTTTCTTTTTAATTGTTTAATTATTTCTTTAATGTATTTGGTACAAGGTCTCGCTATGCAGCTCAAACTCACAGTGATCTTACTGTTTTCAGTCTGGGATTACAGGCGTGCACCACCATGCCCAGTTTCCGTGGCCAGCTTGGCGTGGGGCTGACATGGCATGTGGTACAGGGGATTGAACCTGGGTTCCTTTCCCAGGCAGACACTTAGACTGAGCTATTTCCCCTACCCCAAGGCCAACCTAAAATATTGAGTGAGAGCTTGTCTCAAAAAAATAAATAAATGAATAAATAAATGTTTTTTTAAATTTTGAGACAGAGTCTCACTAAGTTGTCTAGGCTAGCTAACGATCTTCCAGTCCACCTGTCTGAGCCATTTCTGTGCTATTTTCTCTAAATAGCTGGGGTTCAGATGGGTGCCATCACAATAGCTATACTATAAATAGATGTTGTTCTTAAATTTCTATAATTTTGTAACTTCCATGTGTGTGAGAGAAAGTGGGGACCACACCCAGGGCCTGGTACATGCTGAGTACCTTCTCTTCTACTAAACACTCCCAGTTCCTTCTTCTAACTAAAAAACCTACATGGGAGAAGGGAAGTAAGAGAGGGGACCTAAGAGAAAAATTAAATTGTGTTATGTACACATACCAACCCCTCATAATGAATTAATCATTATATACTACAAACACATACTCATAAATTTTTTTAAATACACATAGGTGTATTTGTGAGTATATAAAAGTAAAAACAGGGCAGCCACAGTTTACAGTGCAATTGTGGCCAAGTCTAAGAACCACACAATGCACAACCAGTCCCAAAAATAGCACAGAAATGGCATCAAGAAACCTCGATCACAGGCTGGTGAGATGGCTCAGTGGTCTAAAGCACCTACTTAGAACACTAAGCAAAGCACAGGGACCATGGTTCAATCCCCCAGCACCACATGCCAGCCAGCCCCACCCCCTGGTGGGCTGAACTGGCCACACACTAAATAAATAAATAAATAAATAAATAAATAAGAAACCTCGGTCACAAAGATATGAATCTCTGAAAGGGGTAAATCCCAAGGTCCTTAGGAATATGCATTTTGCCAAGAAGCACAAAAAGAAGGGCTTCAAGAAGATGCAAGCAAACAGTGCCAAGGCCATGAATGTACCCACTGAGGCTATGAAGGCCCTCGTTATGCCCAAGGAGGTCAAGCCCAAGATCATCCTAAGGGGAGTAAACCGCAGGCTCACTCGACTTTCCTATATTGCCCACCCCAAACTTCAGAAGCATATCCGTGCCCACAATGCCAAGGGTCACAGGCCTTGCTGGCCAATGGCCCAGGCTCCCGCCAAGGCCCAGGCTCCAGCTTCTGCTCCAGCAAGCCTTCAAAGGTGTCAAGGTCCCGTGAAGGCTACACAGGAAAAGCCCCTTATCTGCTGATGGAAAAACAGAAGGACTGGTGTGATCTTTGGGGTGCCATCTGTGGGGGTCTGGTGTCCTCCTGTGCTCTTTGTACAAATAAACCAGAAGCAGGATTAAAAAAAAAATGTAAAAGCAGGGCCGGCAAGATAGCTCAGCAGACTAAGTGCCTGCTTAGGCAAGCACAGGGACAAGGGTTTGATCTCTGGTACCACAGACCATTCCTGCCCTGCCTCCAGGGCACATACAGCTGGCCACCTACCAGGCTTGGTGGCACACACCTGTAATCCCAGTGCGTTTTTTTTTTTTTTTTTTTTTTTTTTTGTGCTGAGGACCGAACCCAGGGCCTCTAGCTTGCTAGGCAAGCATTCTACTGCTGAGCCAAATCCCCAGCCCTGGGGGCTTGCCCATTAGCTCAGGTGTTTAAGTGCCTGCTGAAACAAAGCAGTCAGGCTCAGGATGATGTGGTTCCATCCCCTCATCCTCAAGCCAAACCAGACCTGCTCTGAAGGCATCCTGAGTGTCCCCTCTCAAAAAAAAAAAAAACCCACCAAACAAATCTAGTAAAACTCCTAAAAAAAAAAAAAAGTAAAAACAAGCCAAGCATGGTAACACATGCCTGTAATCCCAGCACTTGGGAGTCTGAGGCAGTAGAATTGCTTGATTTCAGGAGTGTAAGACAAACCTGGATAACAAAGCAAGATTCTGTCTCTAAAAAAACAAAGACAAGGCCAGGGAGATAACTCAGTAGAATACGCTATCAAAAATAAGCACTTGTGGGGCCAGGGAGATGGCTCAGGGGAATAAGTGCTTCCTTGGCAAGCGCAAGGGCCTGAGTTCAATTCCCAGTACCACCAAAAAAAAAAAAAAAAAAAAAAAAGCACTTGCCTGGCAAGTGCAAGGTCCTGAGTACAATTCCTGCTACTGCCCCCCCCCAAAAAAAAAGTTAAAAAAGAGGGCTGGGGTGGAGCTCAGGGGAAGAGCATTTGCTTAGCTTTTGGGAGGCCCTGGGTTTGGCTTGAGGGTAAAAGTACAAACTGCAGAACAGTGAGTGTGGAACCCACATGTAGATACATTTACAGTATCTACTTGTGAAACACTGTAAAACATTACAGTGTTTGTAGCACCCAAGGAGCTGGTGAAAGCACCATGATTCAGGCGGGGGAACTGAGGGGCTGGGAGCAGAAGTAAAGGAGATTCGCTTGTAGCTGCTTACGCTTTGGAGCTTCTGTGCCTTTACATCTTTATTCTGTGTGCATAATTACCTATCTGAACATTAAATAAAACAATACCAGTCATAGCATATCGGCTATGATCTCACTTTCCTCCTCTTCCTCCACTTCCTCTTCCTTCTTCTCCACTTCCTCTTCTTTCTCTTCCTCCTCTTCCTCTTATTCTTCTTGTATGGGGATTGAGCCAACTGTCTGTACACTGAGCTCCATCCTTAGCACTTTAGTTTTTTATTTTGAGACAGGATCTGGCTAAGTTGCCAGTTTTCCCAAACTGGGCTTGAATTTGCCAAGGCTCCTACCTTAGCCTTCCAGAGTGCGGGGATTCCAGGTAGGTACCATCTTTAAAACAGGTTCATATATTTAAATGAGAAAAATCCATGTTGTAAAGATATCAAAATAAGGGCCAGCCAATTAGCTCAGCAGATTAAAGTGCCTGCAAGTAGGCGCAGGAGCCGGGGGTTCAATCCCCCGGCCTGCCATGCCAGCCCTGTCCCTGGAGCACACTGAGATGGCAATTGAGACTGGGCATGGTGGCACGGGCCTGTAATCCCAGCTTTTGGGAGACTGTAAACAGGCAGATCACTATGAGTCTGACCTAATAGTGAGACCCTGAACATCTTGTAGACCCTTGCCTAAATTTAAAAAAAAAGACATCAAAATGTTCATAATGGTTTTATAAGAAGGGGTCCTGTGGGCAGTGGCAGTTTAAAAAGATGGCCACAAATTCTTTGATAGTCGGGCTGGTGAGATGGCTCAGTGGTCTAAAGCACCTACATAGAACAAGTTTAGCAAAGCAGAGGGACCGCGGTTCAATCCCCCAGCACCACATGCCAGCCAGCCCTGCCCCTTGGTGGGCTGAGCTGGCCACACACACACACACAAATAAATAACTTTTTAACAAAATTCTTTGATAGTCTTCCCTTCAAAACATGAAGTCTGAGGAAGGGGGAAAAATCATGTAAGTATATATACAGGATAGCTAAGATGATTGTGCTACCAATTTCAGCTTTTAGAAGGTAGTAGTTAATGTTTAAAATTTTTACTTTGACCAATTTATAAGCTAATATCTGTAATCTGAGCAACTATATAGAAGATAGCAACTGTTGAATACCTTTTGTCTTTTTTTATATGTATTATTTCTAATGTTTTATCCATTATTTTTATACTCTCTTTAAAATAAATAAATAAAAAGAGATGAAGTCTAGTCCAGCACAGTGGCACAAACCAGTAGTTGCAGCTACTGAAGAGGCTGTGGCAGGAAGACTGCAAGTTCAAGGCCAGCCTCGGCAATTTAGTGAGATTCTTTTTTTTTTTTTTTTTAAATTTTTTTTATCCATCCATTTGTTGATGGGCATTTGGGTAGTTTTCTTTTATTTTTTTTTAAATGTTTTATTTTATTTTATTT
>NW_004524745.1:1258578-1263555 GCF_000260255.1 Octodon degus | reverse complement strand
CCACCAGGGGGCGGGGCTGGCTGGCATGTGGTGCTGGGGGATTGAACCGTGGTCCCTGATGCTTTGCCAAGCTTGTTCCAAGTAGGTGCCTTAGACCACTGAGCCATCTCTCCAGCCCCAAGAGATTCTTTTTAAAAAAGAAAGAAAGAGGGGGCTGGGAAGATGGCTCAGTAGAATAAGTGCTTGTCTGGCAAGCATAAGGGCCTGAGTTCAATCCCTGGTTCCGAAAAAAAACCCAAAAAACAACAACAACAACAACAACAACAACAAAAAGAATTTCCAAATCCAAAAAAAGAAAGAAAGAAAGAAAGTAAATAAAAAACCAACTTGGGTGGGGTAGTACTGAGAACTGAACCCAGAGCCTTTACACTGAGCTACATTCCAACCCCTTTAAGTTTTTATTTTTGAGACATTATCACTAAATTAATAAATAGCGAAGGCTAGGTTCAAACTTTTAGTTCTGTCTCAACCTCCTGGAGAGCTGGGATTATTGACAAACACCACCATGCCACCATAATACCATCAAAAAAAAAAAAAAAAAAAAAAGAAGGGCTGGTATGTAGCTCAGTAGTAGAGCATCTGGTTTAGATCCTCAAGCAAAATTAACACATGAAGCCTAATTCCCCTTCCAAGTGTAGGAATAAAGGTAGATCACAAAAAAGTGGGCATGAGGGCCAGCCAGATAGCTCAGTGGACTAAAGCGCCTGCTTAGGCAGGCACAGGGACCGGGTTTGATCCCCAGCTCGCTGTGCCAGCCCCGCCCCTGGGATGCTCTGAGACTGTGATTGAGACTGGGCGTGGCGGCACGCACCTGGAATCCCAGCACTTGGGAGGCTGAAAACAGGAGGATCACTAAGAGTCGGATCTGTGTAGTGAGACCCTGTACTAAAGACATAATAAATAAATAGTACATAAATAAAAAGCTGGTCACAGAGACACACGCCTGTAATCCCAGTACTTGAGAGGCTAAGACAAAAATATCACCAGTTCAAGGCCAACCTGAGCTATATAGTGTGTAGCACAACCAGCCTGCACTAAAAAGGGAAACCTGTCCACTCCCATCCCCAGTGTAAGTCACAAAAGTCATTTTGGTCCGACTTTGGCCTCCGCCGCTGCCTCCGCTACTACAGCCGTCGCCGCTGCCGCCGTCGCAACCGCGGCTTGTTATTCCTAAAATGGCGCCGCTAGATCTGGATAAGTATGTGGAGATAGCGCCGCTGTGCAAATATCTGCCAGAGAACGACCTGAAGCGGCTATGTGACTATGTTTGTGATCTTCTCTTGGAGGAATCGAACGTTCAGCCAGTGTCAACACCAGTGACAGTGTGTGGGAACATACATGGACAGTTTTATGACCTTTGTGAACTATTCAGAACTGGAGGTCAGGTTCCTGACACAAACTACATATTTATGGGTGATTTTGTAGACAGAGGTTACTATAGTTTGGAGACCTTCACTTATCTTCTTGCACTAAAGGCTAAGTGGCCTGACCGTATTACACTTTTAGGAGGAAATCATGAAAGTAGGCAAATAACACAGGTGTATGGATTTTATGATGAGTGCCAAACCAAATATGGAAATGCTAATGCTTGGAGATACTGTACCAAAGTTTTTGACATGCTCACAGTAGCAGCTTTAATAGATGAGCAGATTTTGTGTGTTCACGGTGGTTTATCACCTGATATCAAAACACTGGATCAAATTCGAACCATTGAAAGGAACCAAGAAATTCCTCACAAAGGAGCATTTTGTGACCTGGTTTGGTCAGATCCTGAAGATGTGGATACTTGGGCAATCAGTCCTCGAGGAGCAGGTTGGCTTTTTGGAGCAAAGGTCACAAATGAGTTTGTTCATATCAACAATTTAAAACTCATCTGCAGAGCACATCAGCTTGTGCATGAAGGCTATAAGTTTAGTTTGACGAGAAGCTGGTCACCGTGTGGTCTGCTCCTAACTACTGCTATCATTGTGGGAATATCGCTTCCATCATGGTCTTCAAAGATGTGAATACAAGAGAACCAAAGTTATTCCAGGTAGTTCCAGATTCAGAACGTGTTATTCCTCCCAGAACGACGACGCCGTATTTCCTTTGAGGCCTTCACCTCTCCTGATGACCCATTTTTCTGCCCTCTTATCCCAACTTTCTTGTACCCTCTATGATATACTTTTTATTGAGCACTTTGCTGCTGAAATGCTGCCTCTTGCCTTTTTTTTTTTTTTAATTTTAAATTATCTAAATTTATTGTTTGTCATGGTGTCTATAGCAGTGTTTTTCTACCAGTTTCCTCCTGTACTCCATCCCCACTTTGGACTCATTTGAGAAGACTTGAGAAATGTCTTAATACTCACAGTGCTGCATGTAGCTCCTGCTTATTTACTGGTCTGGGGAAACAGAATGTGTTTCCTTTTTTAAAAAGCCAATTGACAGTTACACTGAAATACTCTTCCTTTTGTATCATTCAGTCTTTTGTTTTAGTTTGGTAAGTTTTAAGAAATTTCAGCAGCAAAGTTGTTATTCAGTGGGCACGATGGACTAGAGATGCCTCAAGTTATGTGTACCTGTCCCAGCTGTAAACTTTATTGTCCTTTGTTGGATGATATTTTAAAAGGATATAAAATAAATTGGTCTAAAGGGAAAAAAAAAAAAAAAAAAGTCATTTTGGCTCCCTTTGAACTTTCTTGGATCATCTTCCCAACCCCCAACTGCCTGCCAGTGGAAGCACTACTCTCTGCTGGGAACTCAGCTCCGTTGCCATTGGCAACCACAGGACTAGTGAAAGAGATAGGATAGGACAAGAAATCTTGCCGGTCTTGGGCCATGTGGGGCCACCTGGAGACATCTGAAATTTTCACTGGACACTTGAAGGACTTTGCCTTCAAGACTGGTAACTCTGACAACAGCTATTAAAGTCTTCTCACCTAATGTCCCCGGCCTTCTCTTCATCCCTATAAAAGGGCCACACTTCTCTTGGTTGGGACAGACAGCCTTATCATTCTGCCTGCCTGTACCCAGGCACAGTAATTTCACACCATATTTCCTTTATGCAAGCCTGGTATTCTCTGCAGGGCCTCTCCTGCCCCATATGTTATCCACTCACTTTGGGGAAACGACTGCTGGCTCACTAGGACCCTCAGGCAGTGGACTAGAGAGGTCTGAGCGGTGACCTACATAGCTTCCTGTGGTAGATCGGTGCTGTCTTGCCAGGAAGTCCCTTGCCTGACCTTCAGGTGGCTGAAGCCAGGACCAACACCCTGCCTGCAGTCCTGGGAGGAATCTGAGCCACAACCATGCAGCTGTGCCTCTCACAAACCATGGAACCAGAAAAACAGGCAGGGCCAGCAAGATAGCTCAGCGGACTAAGTATCTGCTTAGGTAAGTGCAGGAACCAGGGTTTGATCCCTGGTCCTGCATGTTGCCTCAGCTCTACCCCTGGGCACACTGAGACAGTGATAGAGTCTGGGCATGGTGGCTCATGTCTATAATCCCAGCACTGGGGAGGCTGAAAACAGGAGGATCACAATGAGTCTGAGCTGCATAGTGAGACCCTATACCAAATATATTAAAAAAAAAAAAAAAAGACTCCAGAAACTGAGGCAAAAGTATTGTCTGAAGCTGCTGTGTGCAAATAATTTGTTAGGCAGCAATAAATAAAATCTTACCAAGGAATTTTATTTTACTTTTTAAAATTTATTTTCTGGGGTGGTAGGCATCAAACCCAGGGCCTCATATGTGTTAGACAAGAGTTCTGCCACTGAGCAACACACCCAGCTCCTTTAAAAATTTATTTTGACACCAGTACTCACTAAATTGGCCAGATTAGCCTTGAATTTGGGATTTCCCTGCTTTAGGATCATGCGTGGCAGGCTTTATAGGTGTACATCATACCTGCTAATAATTTTAGATTTTAACTCTGATTATTGTAGTTTAAACATTTTATTACATGAATATGTATTGTTTTTGTAATCAAACTGAGGGACTGGATGTAGCTCAGTGGTACAGTAACCACTAGTGTGCTCAAGGTACTGGGTTTGAGTTCCAACACCACCAAAAAAGAAAAGTAGAGACATGGCCAGATAGCTCAGCAGACTAAAGTGCCTGTTTAGGCAGAGCACAGCAGCCACGATTCGATCCCTGGTGTGCTGTGTCGGGCCCTCTCCTGGGGCGCACTGAGAGAGACAGCGATTGAGACTGGGTGTGGTGGTGCAAGCCTGTAATCCCACTGCTTGGGAGGCTAAAAACAGGAGAATCACTATGAGTCTCATCTGTGTAGTGAGACCCTACAGATCCTGGAGACCGTGTCCTAAATACGTTAAAAAAAAAACAAAAACTGAATAATGATATGGAAATAAAGCTCAGCCTCTGCTTATTAGGTCATTTATGTGGCCCCTACCTGGAATGACACAAACATACAGGCCTTAGCTTTCTTTGCTCTCTGCTCTGGCCCCAAGGCCACAGTCATGAGCCCAGAGCAAACATAAATAAACTAAAGGAACTCAAGCCTCTCTGGAAATATCTGAAGGGCTGTGTGGGGCAGGAGACACTTCTTCTTCGTGACCAGAGATGGCAGAAGCAGGACACATCAAATAATTGTCAAATTTTGGGTTGAAATCAGGAAAAAACTTCTAATTACATGGTCTGCTTTATGAGGAAGTAAGCTGCTGGCACCAAGGGGGTTTGCAAGAAAGCTAGTGGGGTGCCTGTGATGGCGCAACCTCAGAGAGAATCCCACCCTCAAACTGCTCAGAGGTGAGGGCCCCTTCCCAGGCCAGCTGGGCTGTGGTGGAAGGCAGGAGGGAGGAAGTGGGTTTCTTTCCTGCTTGAGAAACTTCCTTTTTCTCTCCTCCCTTCCCCTTCTCTTTTCTCCTTCTACTCCTCCTAGACAGGCCCAGGCTGGCCTCTAACTCTTGGTAACCCTCTTGCAGCAGGCTCCCAAATGCTGGGGTTATCGATATATACCACCACACCCTCTTTTTTTTT
>NW_004524745.1:1257582-1258211 GCF_000260255.1 Octodon degus | reverse complement strand
TTGAACCCAGGGATTGAACCCCTGGCCCCTGCAATCCTGCTGAACTATTTGGCCAGCCCTTCCACTCTGGAATTTGGTTCTGATTCAGTCCTGGCTAAGCAAAGTAGTCAAGTCATCCATCCACACTCCCACACCAGCCCGTCTCCCCTTGGCCTGTGAGAGGCCATGTCATTGGCACTAGTGACACCTGGTGGTCAGTTGGACTAAGACAAAGACAGCTATTGTCCAGTTGTGGCCTAGTACAAAGTCTGGTAAGGAAGTTTTCCCTCGGAGGGCTCAAGGAATGAATGCACGCAGATGAGGGGGAGGCACTGCTGTCCGCCTGGGCCTAAAGATCCAAGCACTGCCTCTGCTGGAGAACCAGGCAAGAGCACTGCTGCTTTCCACCTCGTGCTGCCTCTTTGGTGCCTGCCCTGTGCTCCAAGGGCGCCTGGAGCCAGACGAAGGAGCTATTTAAGAAAAGCCTAGGAGGACCCAGGCTGCGGGATCCTGAACAGACCCAGAGCGCAGGCCCGGCGAGTGAGTGAGAGGACCCAGGCCACGGGATCCTCATTTGACCCAGGCTACATGCAGGCCCAGCACGGAACCCTTCAGCAGAACTCCCTGCAAAGAGGCTAGAGGCAAGACCC
>NW_004524745.1:1248990-1255647 GCF_000260255.1 Octodon degus | reverse complement strand
AAGCCTAAAGAGGGACTGGTGAGATGGCTCAGTGGTCTAAAGCACCTACTTAGAACAAGCTTAGCAAAGCACAGGGACCACGGTTCAATCCCCAGCACCACATGCCAGCCAGCCCCGCCCCCCTGGTGGGCTGAGCTGGCCACACACACACACACACATAAATAAATTAATTAATTAATTAAAGAAAGCGAAAAGGAAAGCTGCTTCTGCTCCAGCTGGTTGAGCTCAAACTGTCTGAGCAGAGCTGGGTGTGGTGGTGCGTGCCAGTAATACCAGCAATTGGGAGGCAGAAGCAGAAGGAGTGCTGTCAGTTTGAGGCCAGCCTGGGTGACAATGTGAGACCCTGTTTCAAAAAAGAAAAAGAAAAAAGCCTAGGCAGAAAGAGGACCCTGGGGGTGCAGTTCAGCAGCAGAGCACATGCTTAGCAGGGATAGGGCCCTGTGCTCAGTGCCCAGCACAGAGGAGAATGGTGGAGGAAAGGGGAGGACAGTGGAGGGCAAAGGTGGACTCTGAGGCCCAGAGAGGGCAGGAACTTGCCAAAGTTCCCACAGCAGACTGCAGTAGGACGTGTACTCTCAGCTCTAGCTCTGTGGCCAAAACGTTTAATGCCCTCAGACTGAAGCATAGAGGAAAATATGGCCCTTACTTAGGCAGGGGACATGGGAGTGGGAGTGCCGCCAGGCCTCCCCACATGCCCTCTGTCCAGCTGCACCACTGTGTATCCTCCCCTGCCCCCCAGCCCTTCTGCCCATGCCCAGCCCTTGTGTGTGTGCGGGCTTGAGCTCACACCGCCTCCCTTTCCTCTTTGCACGGGGCTGTTTGAAGTGCGAGAGAGACTGAACAATAAGTGCTTAGAACACAATTTGCAGCCAGGCAGAGTGCACACCTGTAGTCCCAGCATAAGGGAGCCTGAAGCAGGAGGGTCAAGGACTCAAGGCCAGCCTGGGCTCCACAGTGAGATCTAATCTCAGACAAACAAGGTCTAGCACACGATGAGCTTTCAATAAGAAAGCAGCTACCAACATTACCACTCTAGCTATGGACCACTTCCAAGCCTTCCCATAAACAAGGACATCTGGAGGGCAGGAATCAGAGAAGGCCCAGCCCAGCCCCAGCAGGGGCCTGTGTTGGCCCCAGAGAGGGAGGGCTTTCTATGGGAGGGCTCTGCAGGCTTCACCTGGCTTTTGGCTTTCAATCCTTGAGGCTATAATAAGTTCTTTGTCTGGGCAGGGCTTGCGTTGTCTCTGACAGATCTAGAAAAAAGGGTTGGGGAGATGGCTCAGTGGCACAAGTACCTACCTTGGACAAGCACAAGGTCCTGAGTTCAATTCCCATACTGAAAAAAAAAAGTTCCAAACCTATGAAGTCAGGATCCAGATCCCAAAAAGAGGATACAGGTGATATTCAAAACTCCTGCAGCAAGCCAGGCATAGTGGCACACACCTGTGATCCCAGCATTTAGGAGGCTGAGGCAGGAGGATCACCTTGGCTTTCAGGCCAGCCAGAGCTACAGTGAGTCCAAAGCCAGCAGCCAGCCTGAACTGTATAGTAAGACCCTGTCACAAAAAATCAAAAAGCTACTGGGTGTGGTGTGCAGGCTATCTCAGTTACTTTTCACTTGTTGGTGGGACAAAATACCTGACACCCAAATTTAAGGAAGGAAAGGTTGATTTAGTTCATAGTTTGTGGAAGTTTGTCTATACTCAGCTGGCTCCCAGGCAGAGCGGCATGTGGCAGACAGAAGCAGTTCATGGTAGAAGAAAAACAACCAAGAGCAAAAGGAAGGGCTGCAGCTTCCAGCCAGCCTTCTCCCCTCCTTATATTATAAACAAGCTCCCCTGGGCTGGGGGTATAGAACCCACACTGGCCATGCCCTCCTCTTGCACAGGATGAGGATGTTTACAAACTAAGAATCCTGGCTCTCTGCTGAGTCACTAATTAAACTTCTAAACTTCTCAAGTTGACACAGTATCAACCCAGACCTACAATCCCAGCACTTGGGAGGCTGAGGCAGGAGGACTGCTGAGCATAGGGGAGACTGGAAGTGTCCACCACTCCCTGGTCCCTGTCTCCAGTCCACCCCCACGGCGGCTTATTTTCAGCTTCTCTTCTTACCCCTGCTGCCAGTTCCTAGAATTGCCCTAACCTTCTACCATGCCCAGATACTCTCTCATCCCGTACTCAGCTGATATTTATCAAAGCTTCTCTGAGCTGGCTCAGAGAACAAGGTAGATCCAGGCCCTGCCTGGAGCAGCCACATGCAGACCAAGGAGCAGAAAGACAAAAATCATGTTACCAAGTGCTGGTCTGTCTTGGACAAGCCCAGGATCTCAGGAAATCAGGAGGAGGATGACCTTGAAACTCAGTGTGAAGGAAGCAGATGTTTTTAGGTGAGAGGACCCGGTGAGTGGGAGAGAAGACACTCTGGTGCTCTGGAGGAACCAAAAGCAGAGGGGCTCTACCACAGGAGCAGAGATGCAGGTCCTACTGGAAGGATTCTGATTTGGGGAGCTGAGCTGAGCTTCCAGAAATTGCACATTGAACAAGCTTCACTAGTGATTTTGGTGCAGCTGGATCAAGGCATTGTGAAAGGTGGGCCTTGGGGCTGGCGAGATGGCTCAGTGGTCTAAAGCACCTACTTGGAACAAGCTTGGCAAAGCACAGGGACCGCGGTTTGATCCCCCAGCACCATATGCCAGCCAGCCCGCCCCCAGGTGGGCTGAGCTGGCCACACACACACACACACACACACAAAATAAATAAATAAATAAATAAAAATAAACTTAAAAAAAAAGAAAGGTGGGCCTTGGGGGTTAAGAGTCAGAGGTTAAAGGTTACTGGGCCACATGTTGGAGTTTGACACCCACCCCCACTCTCCAGTACTAGAAATCAAACACAGCGTTTAGACTGTGTTACATCTCCATCCTTTACTGTATTTTTCTCAATTTTTCTCATTTGGAGACAGGGTCTTGCTAGCTCCCATATCTCTCTCTCATTCTACTGAGCTATCTCCCCGGCCCCACCCCCGCAGGGTTTGCAAGAGATAAAATGAGACCTATTCAGCATCAAAAGTATCTCCAGCGCCTAATGAGAAACCCAGATAAATTAAAGCGTAAGTTTTATTTTATTACATTGCAAAGGTGTGGGGACGTGCGCGCAGCAAGCAAGCTGTATGGCAGAGACAAGTTCAAAGGCGAGCATCTCTGTCTTGCCCATATTTACTGGAGTGAGCTTTGCTTTTCTTTTGTAAGACACAGTTTCACTGTGTAATTCAGCCTGGCCTCGAACTCAAGGCGATCCTCCTGCCTCAGCCTCCAAAATGCCACCACGCCTGGGGAAACTGATTTTCTAGAAATAATGATTTCTCTGGTTGGTTCTTTGTTTCCGGGATGAGCCATGGCTCACAGGAGGAGCTATGAGCACACGGCAAAAGTATGCAAAAGTCCCACAAAACGCAGCCTCCTCAGAACGTGTGGTCGTCTCTATTCCGCTGGTCACCCAGCTCCTGCACGCGCTGCCTGGTCCTCCTTAGTTATCCCTCCAGCTTGGCGGGGACTTGGGACGAGAGACGTGGGGGAACTGGAATCATGCAGCGCCCCAGGGGACCCAGGACACCGGGCCTCCTCTGTAAGGGACAGACAGCGACCAGGAGCAGAGAGAGAAGGGATTCATTTCCATCCTGAAACCCAGAATAGAAGGTGGGAAAGGTGCTCTAGAGCTCTCGTGACGCCGTACGTCTGGACCTCGAGTCTTGAAACTGCACTGGGGTCCGCCAAGTCCTCGGTGAGAACGCGGAGGTCCTTAACCGCAGCGCCGCTAACCCCAGCGGCTCGGGCTCCCGGCATGCCTCGCGACGGTGACCTCATCCGCGGCGGTGATGCCTCGCGCCCGCTAGAGGGCGCTGCGCTCAGCTGCCCGCTCCTCCGAGCTGTGTTCTGCTGGTGCTGGCCTTGCCGCTCTGGGCCTGCATGGTGGTCCCTCCCTCCAGCCACCTGCGCTGTAGCTCAGTGACAGAACTCTTATTTAGCCGTCAGAGGTTCTGGGTTCAAAAAACAGAGGTACCTCATACAATGATTAGAAGGACTAAATGAAATAATACTTCTAATTATAAACTAGTGCCCAACAAATACGTGTATTTTTTGGTTTTCCCACCTCCACCCCAAGTTATGGGATCACAGTAGTGCACCACCACACCCAGCTCTCACCTTTTTTGTTTTAGAGAGGGTCTCATTTCGTAGTCCAGGCTGGGCTTGAATTTATTAAATACCCAAGCTGGCTTCAAACTTGTAATCCTCTTGCTTCAAGTTTTCTGAGTGCTGAGATTACAGGACACAGGCACATGTCACCTTGCTGGCAAGCAACTTTTATTTATTTTTAAGGAGATACAGCGGCTGGTGAGATGGCTCAGTGGTCTAAAGCACCTACTTAGAACAAGCTTCGCAAAGCACAGGGACCACAGTTCAATCCCCCAGCTACCACATGCCAGCCAGCCCCGCCCCCTGGTGGGCTGAGCTGGACATACACACACACAAATAATTTTTTTTTAAAAAAAAGGAGCTATGGTCTTGTTTTGTTGCCCATGCTGGCCTTGAACTGGTGAACTCCAGAAGCCATCCTTTTGCCTTAGCCTCTGGAGTAGCTGGGACTCTGGGCATTCATTTGGCATGATCTGCTAATATATACTGTGTTAACACTCCTCTCTGTGTGGAATATTCTCATGGACTCTGTTTTGGTACTGGGGATTGAACTCAGGATCTTATGCTTGTGCTTATTCCGCTGAGCTATCTCCCCAGCCCTTCAACGGCTTTTTGTTTATTTACTTTGCTTTTTAGTTTTTTTGAGACAAGGTTTTGCTATGTAGCCCAGGCTGACTTTAAATTGGCTAGGGTTCTCCTGCTTCAGCCCCCTCAGTGCTGGGATTAGAAGCAGGCACCAACACGCCTGGCTTCAATGGCTCTGACTGCTCCTAGAGTCCAATCCAGAACTTTCACTTGGCCTGCAAGGCCCTTTCACAACCACACTTCCTGTTATGTAAGATTGAAAATCTATAACATGTGTATTGTTGTTAGTTGCCCTGTTTCTGTCATTGTTTCTGATTTTTATTCTTGCTTTGGTTTTTTTTTTTTTTTTTTTTTTGGTGGAACCAGGGATTGAACTCAGGCCCTTGCACTTGCCCGGGAAGCGCTTATTCTGCTGAGCCGTCTCCCCAGCCCCTTGCTTTGGTTTTTCACTTTTCAAGATGAAATAAAATTAAATTTAATAAAAAAAACAAAAATTCCCTTTGGCCTAAAAAAAACCAAAACACATTTCCTGTTATTTCTTGTCTCTTCTTCTCCCATTTCCTTTGCTGGTTTTATCATAGACTCCTCTATGCTTTGGCCCAAATGCTCTTTTCTACCTCTCCAATCTTATCTCTCTCTCCCCACCCTTTTTTTTTAATTTTTTTTTATTTTAGTACAGCGTCTACAGGGTCTCACTACACAAATTGGACATGTACTGATCCACCTGTGTTCAGCCTTCCAAGAGCTGGGATTATAGGCATACACCACCACGTCCAGTCTCACAGTCTCAGTTGTCTTCCCAGCACACCCTGGAGGTGGGGCCGCCCACAGCAGGCCAGGAATCAAATCCTGGCCACTGAGTCTACCTAAGCAGGTGCTTTAATCCTCGGAGCTATTTGGCCAGCCCTCCTTTCTTTCTTTCTCACTTTTTTTTTTTTTTTTGCAGAACTGGGGATTGAACTCAGACCCTTGCACTTGCCAAGGAAGCACTTATTCTAGTGAGCCATCTCCCCGGCTCCATCCTTTCTCATTTTTTGAGACCCAATTCAAAAGCGTTGCTGGACTAGGAGCATAATTTAGCTGTAGAGCATGTGTGTAACATGAAGGAAGTCTTGGATCCAACCCCCGGTACTAAAAAAGCAAAACAAACCTCCGAAAACACTTCGATAGCACCCAATATTATAGGCAGCTATGTTAATATGCAGTCAGAGAGAGACTGAGCCCCCACGGAGGTCAGTACAAAAAAATAAAGACCTCAGAATATGAGTGATCAAGGCCTCAAGATGGGGCCCCAAGAGCTAGGCCTGAGAGATAAACAGCAACCTGAGATTTTATTGCAGTTAGCACCACCTCGCCCAGTGGACCCAACTGTGCATCAGTTGCATAGGTAGTTGACTAGAACGTCAAGGCCCATACTTCCTTCCCTTCCCCAAATACTTCGTTCTCTCCATATATGCTTGCTATGTGATTTATATTCCCATTGGACTGATATTAGTAAACTAATACACTTATAATCCTACAGGTTGATTGTAATTTGATCCACATTGGGACTTTGCTGTATAGATAACCTCTGACAGAGGAGAGCCCTGGTGGTCACACACTTGGGACTCCTCTCCGAAACACAGGGGCTCCTTACTTCTGATAAAATTATCCTAGCTTCTTTCTTTGGTTTGTGACTTCATTCCTCAACAGGAGACCATGAACTTGGCGCATTTAATATCTCACTGGCTGGGAGTTGTTTTTCTCTTATCACCATGATTCTGTCTTAAGATGCCCACACAAGCCTTACCCAAGCCAGAGTAAAAGGAGTAAGGGACAGCACAGTTTGATTGCAAATGCAGTCTGCCCTCTGTCCCCCTGGTTATATATATATATA
>NW_004524745.1:1239111-1248890 GCF_000260255.1 Octodon degus | reverse complement strand
TTTTTTTTTGTTTTTTTCAGACAGGGTCTCACTATGTGGTCTAGCCTGGCCTTGAATTCATCATGTATGGCTCATACTAGGCCGTTCAGTGATTTAGCAAAACCCTGTCTCAAAATGAACAAACAAAAACAATAAACAATAGGGGCCAGGGAGATGGCTCAGTAAGATAAGCGCTTGACTGGCAAACACAAGCATCTGAGTTCAATCCCTGGTTCCGCCAAAAAAAAAAAAAAAAAAAAAAGCCAAAGCATTTTGGTACACACTTGTCATCCAGCACTCAGGAGGCTGAAGCAGGAGGATCACTGTGAGTTTGAGGCCAATCTGGGCTAAATAGTGAGTTCAAGTCCAGTCTGTACTACATACTTAAGACCCGTTTATATATATATTTTTTGTTGTTGTTTGTTTGTTTTGTTTTGTTTTGTTTTCCTGCGTAGTTCTCTTTCATAGTCCATCGGAGCCTAGGTGAGTACCAGGTCCTTCCCCCTACACACAAATCACCTGGGATCACCTGGACAGAGGACATGGAGGGAGAGAAGGTCGAGGGTACCACAGGAAGACAAAGGCTTCTCTAGTGGGGTAGCTGAGGTCTTTGCCTGCCAGAAAGCACCAAGGCACCCAACTAGACAATGAGACTGGGGCATTTATCTCTGAGCTGTATTTGCATGAGAATAAGGAAGCATCAGTTATCCATAGCTAGAAAAGGGAAGGCATCTAGCAGGTCCCCTTCCACTTCCAGATCATGTCCCCAACTATCCAGATCAAAGACACAAAGGATACCAAAGAGTATCAAAAAGGGGTCCACAGGGGCTGTGGATCTAAGCACCTGCCAAGTGCAAGGACCTGAGTTCAATCCCCGGTACCACATGCATGCCAGCCCTGCCCTGGGCACACCGGGAAGGCCACCAACACAGGGAGTGGTGGTACATGCCTATAATCCCAGCACTGGAGAGGTTGAAACAGGAGGATCACCACAAGAGTCCAAACTGCATAGTGAGACCCTGTACCAAATACATAAAAATAAAAAAATAAATAAGGGACCATAAAAGTTCTCATGTTCTCTCTCTCTCTCTCTCTCTCTCTCTCTCTCTCTCTCTCTCTTTCCAACTTTCTTCTTTTTGAGACAGAGTCTCACTTTGTTTTCCAGGTAGGATTTGAACTTATCATATAGCATAGGTTGGCCTTAAACTTGTGGCCATTTTCCTGCCTCAGCCTCCTGAGTGCTGGGATTATGGGTGTGTGCCGCACAAATGGCACATGTCTTCTTTTTCGCAATTGCTTTTCCTTTGACACAAACTTAAATGGAAACTTGTTACTCCGGAGTTTACTGGGCCAAGAGGCAGAAATCCATCTAGCAGCTAAATACAAAGCCAGTCTCACAGATGTAAGAGAAGTATAACGCCCAGCTTGCTAGATGTCAGATGTGCAGAGGTCAGATGTATTCCCCCAATCACAGAATGAATTCTAAGGAACGGTGGAGCTTAAGAGTAGAAAAACAGGGCTGGAGAGATGGCTCAGTGGTCTAAAGCACCTACTTAGAACAAGCTTAGCAAAAGCATCAGGGACCGCGGTTCAATCCCCCAGCACCACATGCCAGCCAGCCCGCCCCCTGGTGGGCTGAGCTGGCCTCTCTCTCTCTCTCTCTCTCTCTCTCTCTCTCTCTCTCTCTCTCTCTCTCTCTCTCTCTCTCTCTCAAAAAAAAAAAAAAAAAAATTAAAAAAAAAAAAAAAAAAGAGTAGAAAAACACAATTGAGAAATAGCTCCTGAGGGATGGGTGGGGTGGCAAAGAGGGTTGCCACTGAGGCCCTTTGTCATGGACAATTTATACAGCAAAATCACGATGTGGGTACAATGTGGGTCAAGTTACAATCAACCTGTAAGGTGACAAGTATAGCTGCTTAGCTAATAGGGAAATGAGTCATGTAGCAAGGGTACATGAAAAGAAAGGCATTTTGGGGATGGGATGGGTCCATATGCTGGCCACCCAGCTGGGTGACATGTCTATCTGGACTTTACTGGGCCTGGTGATACCAATCACAGTACAGTCTGAAGTTATTGTTTATCCCTCAGGGAGGCATACAGGCCTGGTCATTGCACCGTTATCTTTTTTTTTTTTTTTTTTGGGGGGGTACCAGGGATCAAACGCAGGACATCATGCTTGCCAGGCAGGTATTTGTGCCACTGAGCTATCTCCCAGTCTGCACCATTATCCTGAGGCCTGGCCTTCGATGTATGCGCCTCCAGCTGCAGCTTTGGAGTGTTCTCATCTTTTGCACTGTTTCTCTTGAGAGTCACTCTCTGTTGGACTGCCTATTAATTTCTATCCAACTTAGCTGCCTTAATACTATGCCATCTGGCCGGGGATATGGCTTAATGGCACAAGGGCCTGCCTGGTAATCACAAGGACCTGAGCTTGATTTCCGGTAAAAAAAAAAACGAAAACCATGCCATTAATCCCCAACTCTTACCGAGCTTTTGCTGAATATGGGCTTTTCTCTATTACAAGATTAATGCATGCTCATTTGCAAATAAATTAGAAACCACAGATGTACAACAAGAAGAGATATATAATGTCTGTATTGTTTTCTTTTTTAGGGGCAGCCTGTTGAGAACCGAACTCAGGACCTTCAGCTTGTCAGGTAAAGGCTGTGCTGTCAAGCTATACCCCTATCCCTCTGTTGTTTTCTTTTAAAATGACAAGTTAAAGCGTTGCCTTTTGAATATTGGCTCCTGCCACTGTGACCGTCTCCTGCCGCCCATTTGTGAGGCTGCAGACTGCTGAGTTCGGGATGTATAGGTTCAGTCTCCCGTCACTAGACATTAAGCTTGTGTCTGTAAATAGCATTTACAAGGGCTGGTGAGATGGCTCAGTGGTCTAAAGCACCCACTTAGAACAAGCGAAGCACAGGGACCGTGGTTCAATCCCCCAGCAGCACCACATGCCAGCCAGCCCCGCCCCCTGGTGGGCTGAGCTGGTCACACACACACACAAAATAAATAAGTAAATAAAATTAAAAAAAAAAAAAAAGAATATTTTTTAAATAAATAAATAGCATTTACAAGCCCATCCCTATGAGAAAATCTTGCCAGGCTCTTTAATTTTTTTAAGGAAGCTTTTGATGTGGAAGTATTGACTCAGAGAACAAACTTATTTATTTATTGAGACAGGGCAGACTCACAGTGATCCTCCTGCTTTAGTCTTTCAAGCACTGGAATCACAGGTTTGCACCACCACGCCTGGCTGGAGCGGCAGACTTTTGGCGGCATTCCCACAAATGCCTGTGTTTTCAGGTCCCAGGAATCCAGTGAGGAGACCCTACTGACACAGGTGGAAACATGGCAGGAGACAGAGGCAACCAGTGTTAGTAGCCTTTCCTAGGCACCCTGAGATTGATTTATTTATTTATTTATTTATTTTTATTTTAACATTTAGTGTGTGTGTGTGTGTGTGTGTGTGTGTGTGTGTGGCCAGCTCAGCCCACCAGGGGGCGCGGCTGGCTGGCATGTGGGGCTGGAGGATTGAACCGCGGTCCCTATGCTTTGCCAAGCTTGTTCCAAGTAGGTGCTTTAGACCACTGAGCCATCTCTCCAGCCCCACCCTGAGATTTAAAGCTGGAAAGCAACCACAGGGTCAGTTCGACGACCTACTCTGGTTTGCCTGCGTGATACTGTTCTAGGTTCCCACCAACCAGTATCTTCCAAGGGACTTTTTTTTTAAAGTACTGAAGATTAAACCCAGGGCACTCTGTCACTGAGCTATACCATAGTGCTTTTTAATCTGAGTTAGTTTCTTATTAAGTTCCCTAGGCTGGGTTTATCTTGAGATTCTTGGCCTCAGCCTCCTGAGTAGCTGGAATTATAGGCTTGCAGCACTGTGCCCAGCTACAAGGGATTAGCTAGCAGAACAGAAAAACTGTATCTTTTTTTTTTTTTTTTTTTTGAGAAAGGGTCTTGATAAATCTTTCAGCTGCCCATCCTGGGCTCTGCTGGTGTTACAGGTGGGTGTTACATACTTGGCTCAAAACAGGGAATCTTTTCTCTCTGGGGAGTCAAGTGTAAGATCGTCTCCACTTGAGATATGCCACTAGGGGCTGGGGAGATGGCTCAGTAGAATAAGCGCTTCCCTGACAAGTGCAAGGGCCTGAGTTCAATCCCCAGTTCCGCAAAAAAAAAAAAAAAAAAAAAAAAAAAAAAAAAAAAAAAAAAAAAAAAAAGCCACTCATCCCCAGCCTTTCAGGTATGGTATTTATATGTATTATCCAATTTAATTCTCACCAAAGTCTACAAAAGTGTTAACTTTATTCTCAATTTGTGGATAAAGAAATTGAGGCAAGAAGGGGCTAGGTGCACCAAGGCTATTGGTCAGAGACACAGCACTTGCCCTAGTATGGATGAGGCCTTTGGTTCAACCTCTAGTTCTTTCTTTCTTTCTTTATTTATTTAATTTTATTTATTTATTTATTTGTGTGTATGTGTGTGGCCAGCTCAGCCCACCAGGGGGCGGGGCTGGCTGGCATGTGGGGCTGGGGAATTGAAACGCGGTCCCTTGTGCTTTGCTAAGCTTGTTCTAAGTAGGTGCTTTAGACCACTGAGCCATCTCACCAGCCCCTTTTTTTTCTTTTTTATGGTCAGCTCAGCCCACCCTGGGGGTGGGGCTGGCATGGCATGTGGTGCTGGGGATCGAACCGAGGTCCCTGCATGCTTGCCTAAGCAAGCGCTTTAGACCACTGAGCTATCTCTCCAGCCCTCTAGTTCTTTAAAAAAAAAAAAAAAAAAAAAGGTGAAGGGCTTCTGCCAAATCACTAGGCTACTAAGCAGTGGGGCCAGAGATGTGGAAACTCCCAAAGTGTTCACGCCCTCAGGTCTGTAGGATGGGTTGCTTGTTAGATCTAGACTTGGTCACCTGGCCACCTCTCCATACTTGGAAGCCACATCTGGAGAAGGCCAGTAGCTGTCCCTGGAGCTAGATAGATGCAGACAGAGCCTCTTCTTAGCACTAGTAGGAACCTGGGGCCCACAATGGCATTAAAAAGGATGCAGGGAGTGGGCGTGGAATGGTGCATGCCTGTAATCCCAGTACTTGGGAGGCTGAGCCAGGAAGATTGCCATGAATTTGTTGAGGCCAACATCATGTTTCAAAGGGGGAAAGAGAAATGGGGGAATGGCTAGACTAGAAAGGACTGGGAAAGGAATCTGTCTCTCTCTATCTGTTTTTTGTTTGTTTGTTTGTGTTTTGTTTTGTTTTGTTGTCTTTTTGTTATAGGATCTTGCTCTGCAGTTCAGGTTGGCCCTGAGCTCAATTTGTAGCCCATCCTGGTCTAGAGTTTGCAGCAATCCTCCTGCCTCAGCCTCCCCAGTGCTGGCCTAGTAATCCCCTTTGACTCAGGGGTGTCTTGCATGATTGGAGGGATAACAATTGGAGATGAGGAGTGTTGGAACTCAGTGGATGGGCTGGAAGGATCTGGCAGGAGAACCCTGGGAAGCGCTGATACTGGGAGGCTGGGGGACTGGAGTGGAGGGAGGAGGCGAGAATGGGCAGGTCTGGAAGCAAGGGCAGCTTTGAAGTGGAGTGCACCGGTGCTAGAACCCAGCCTTGGGCCTTCAGTGCTGGCCAGGCTAGGTTGCCTGGTCCCTGAGCAGTTAAGGGCCCTTGGCTTCCTTTTCCTTGATTGTAATAGTATCCTGCTCCCAAACAATGGTGAGGGCCTGGCATCTAATAAGCACTCAATTGGTGCTGGCCATTGTTACAAAACATGGCTCACAGGGTGTCATTGTCCCCACATTATTTGGCTGCCTCTGGAGCCCCCAGGACCTCCTCTTTGGATGGAAAGAGGATTCAAAGGAGGCCCTGAAAGTGACAGCCCCTCAAGCCTCCAGGGACTATAGGAATCTAGCCAGGATGGCCTTTGTGATGATTATTAACCTCAGACAGGGGGCTCCTCAAACTCAGCCCAACCAACCCCCACTCACTTCTTCTCCAGAAAGGGTCAATAGGCCCCCTGGGGGCTTGAAGGGTCTAAAGACCCCCAGTGGGGAAGCCTCTCACCAAAGCCAGGCCAAATGAGAATATCTCCCTCCCCACCACGCATCTCTTCCCTGTCCCCCCTCTGCCAACAGACAGCATCTGGGACTCCAGGGACAGGTGCAGGGCAAAGAAAGAACAGTTCTGAGGCTGCCTTTTCACTCCTCTTCCTGCCAAAGAAGGTGCCAGAACCAGGGGAAAAAGAGAAAAAGCCCTAGAGGGCCTTAAAAATGGCCTCCCACGTGGCATATAGAACTCAAGTCAATGATTTAAAATGGGCTGAAATAGACTAATCCCTCTTAATTTCAAAAGACTTATTTCCCTGTTGACAGCTGTAAATGGTTACTTGTGGAGAAATTCTGAAATCTTTTATTGGAGACCTATAAAAATAATAAGTTGTAGCTACCTAGTGTTCTGCACGCACTTGCTTATCGATGCCTACACTTCCATCAGGCATTTCACAGATAAAAGCACAGAGCCCCCACCCAATACTTTATTATTTAGCCAAGTAAGTGACAGTGCCAGGACTTCTATCCATTGGGCAATCCTGTTTTTGAACATCCACCTTCAGGAAGGAGCCGGGGCAATTTTGAACCTCCTGTGATGCCTCTGAGTCATTATGGGTTGAATTTGCAGAATCTGGCCATCCTAAAAAAGCTGTCACCAAGGATTACAGGGAGGTGTAGAAGCTGTTTGTTTCTGCCACTGACGATTGGGTGCTTCCAGTGAATTACTAAAAGGGACTGAGGGCTACTCAGCACAAAGCTCCTAGCCAGGGATGGTGGGTCGTGCATGTGATCCCAGCATTCTGGGAGGCTAAGGCAGAAGGAGCATAAATTCAAAGCCCAATTTAACAATTTAGTGAGAACCTGTCTCAAAATCTTAAAATTTAAAAGGGAGCAGGAAGGAGTAGTTCAGTGTAAAGGCCTTGGGTTCAATTCCTGGTAGCACAAAAACAGACCAATACAAAACAAAAGAAATAACTATAAAAAGGCCACAGACACTCCGATTGTGCCCTCTTCAGGGCCAGGGTCCTTATTCCAAAAGAGCCACAATCCATGAATTCTCATCCACAGGGTGGAAGCAGAGGCAAGATTACAGGTGAGCAACACCATGCAGGTGGAACTTTCAATTTTTATTTATTTTTATTTTTTTGCGGAACCGGGGATTGAACTCAGGCCCTTGCACTTGCCAGGCAAGCGCTTATTCTACTGAGCCATCTCCTTGGCCCCTCACTTTTTATTTTTATGTATACTTTTTGTTTTGAGGTGCTAAGGATGGAACCCAGAGCTCTGAGCCTGCCAGGCAAGCACTGCACTACTGAGCACATCCCAGTAAGACCCTATGTGTGTATTTTCTTTTTCTCTTTCTTTCTTTCTTTCTTTCTTTCTTTCTTTCTTTTTTTTTTTTTTTTTTTTTTTTTTTTGAACCGGGGATTGAACTCAGGCCCTTGCGCTTGCCAGGGAAGTACTTACTTCACTGAGCTATCTCCTTGGCCCAATGTATATGTTTTCTTTTTTTTTTTTTAATTTATTTATTTATTTATCCATCTATCCATTTATGTGTGTGTGGCTAGCTCAGCCCACCAGGGGGCGCGGCTGGCTGGCATGTGGTGCTGGGGGATCGAACCGTGGTCCCTGTGCTTCAGGCAAGCTTGTTCCGAGTAGGTGCTTTAGACCACTGAGCCATCTCACCAGCCCGTATATATTTTCTAAGAGAGAAAAAAGTTCCCAGGCTGGGTGGCTCATCCTGTACTCTGCCAGTGAGCTACATCCCCAGCTCTTCTGACCCACAGAGTCCATGTGTACAATAGACATCATTCTACATTACTGAATTTTGGGCTCTCCTACAGCACTCCTGAAGCTGAGGCAGGAGGACTGTGAGGGTGCCTCTGTTTGTTCAGATAATGCCTGGCCATGTGTGTAGAGTCACCACTCACTTCAGTCCCAGTGGCTTCTTGCACTCGCCCTGATAGTCCTTTCACATCCAATGTCCTGTGTGGGTAATGTTTTCCTTATGTCTGGCACATGGTGATCCCTTCATAAGCAGGGGCTATGGGGGACAGTGCCACAGCCTCGTCCTCCGGGCACTCTCTCTCCCGCATGCTTTGGTATTCAGGCCAACAAGCACAGTTAAAGGAGGGCACCGACAGCTGGCCCTGCCACCATGCATGCCCAATGCGGGCTTTTGGATGACTCGCCTGGCCTCTTGTCCTCCAGCTGAGGCCCCAGGCGTGGTGGCACAGATCTAAGGCACGGTGCCCAGTCTGCATTCCTGACTCATAGGATAATACAGACCTTGTTTCTTTTCAGTTCTGGAGATTGAACCCAGGCCTTTACACATGCAGAGCAAGTACTATGCCACTGAACTACTTCCCCAGCTCTTCTAATCCACAGAACTCATGTACACACTAGATATTATTTTACATCACTTAATTTTGGGGTCTCCAGTTACACAAACATCATACCCGGAATACTCTTCCACTAGAAATGAACTGTGCGAGTCCTGGGCCTTCACCTAGTGTGACACCCTGGGCCCAGTGCTTGCCTAGCATAGGTGCTAGCACAAAATAGCTGCCCAGCCAACACTTGTGGAATGAGAGAATGTATCTGTTGGGGCTCGCAAGCTGATACCCTAAAGTAAAGGCCTCAGAAGCCAAGTTTTTCTCTGGCCTCCTGTTTCTTCCCTCTTACCCTCTCCCAGGGCAAGCCATGGAGACTAGATGCCTCTTCCCCTAGCTTGGTCATAGAAATCAGGACCCTTTTTCCACAAAGCCTAAAAATATTGCTCTACCCTTCCTCCTACCATACACACATCTACCGTGTTACAGCTGATCCTGAAGAAAGTAGGACTAAGCTAGGTGTGGTGGAACTGTACTCCTCACACTTGGGGAGCCAAAGCAGGACAACTGCTTTGAGTTTGAGGCCAGCCTGGGGTATATAGTGACTTCAGAAACAGCTTGCACTACACTGGACCCTGAGTCAAAGAAAGGAGGGCGGGGACATAGTTCAGTGGCATAAGTGACTGCTTGGCAAGCACAAGGTCCTAAGTTCTATCTCCAGTACCAAAGAAAGAAAATTAAGACCTTCATTCCAGGGGGCTCCTGCTCCCCCCACAGCTGGGAAAAAGATGCTACAACTGAGGAGCCAAGAAAAATCAGAAATCACTGCCCTTTTCCACTCCTCACTCATCTCTCTCCATTAGCACATACCCTTTCCCATTTATACATATACACAGCTGTCCCTCATTACTCTAAGCATAAAAATACAAAGTTCATGGTGGGGCCTTGGGTCTTACTCTGAAGACTCCAGTGTCATCTAAAACTATGGTTAAATAAATTTGAGTGCCTTTTTGTCTGTTAATCTATTGCCAATTTATTTCAGTAGGGTTTTTTTTGTTTTGTTTTTCAGGGTTTCACAATGCAGTCCAAGAAGGCCTTAAATTCATTTATGTAGCCCAGGCTGGCCTCAAACTCACAGCGATCCTTTTGCCTCAGCCTCATAAATTCTGGGATTACAACTGTGCGCCAGTGTGCACCCTGGTTTATTTCAGTAGATTTGAAAACTCAAAATTAATTCTTTTCTTTCTCTTTTGTTCTTTTCTTTTAGTTGTTTTGTTTTTTAAGACAGGGTCTGGGGCTGGTGAGATGGCTCAGTGGTCTAAAGCACCTACTTAGAACAAGTTTAGCAAAGCACAGGGACCGCATTTCAATCCCCCAGCACCACATGCCAGCCAGCCCCGCCCCCTGGTGGGCTGAGCT
>NW_004524745.1:1236311-1239011 GCF_000260255.1 Octodon degus | reverse complement strand
ACACACACACACACACACACACACACACACACAAATAAATAAACAAAATTAAAAAAAAAATCATTTGAAAAAAAAGACAGGATCTTATTATGTAGTTCAGGCTAACCTTAAACTCATTATGCACCCCAGGCTGCCTGAACTCACAGCAACCCCACTGCTTCAGCCTTCTGAGTGCTGGGATTACAGACATGTGTCACCACACCCAACTCCAATGAGATGTTGTTCTTTCTACAGCCTTTCCTCTAAGCCCCACGTCTGGATTAGTACCCTTCCCTGGTGCTACGTAGCTCCCTGTGCTCACCCCTATTAAAGCTTTAATTTCTTCATTGGGAAACTATTTAATATCTGCAATATATATATATATATATATATATATATATATTATCCACTTCTGGTGCTATTGGAGGATTACAGTGAGACAAAGCTCAGAGTCAGAGACCAGTAAAAATGCTGTTTTGTTGTTACCATAGGATTTGTCCTATGGGATTATACTTTCCTATATACTTGTCTCAGCCTTTCTTGAACACAAACACCTTTACAGCAGTCCCATTTGTTGTATCCCTAGACCCAGGCACACTGCTTAGAACACATAAATGCCCACTAATTTCCTCAATCATGTGTTTTATTCATTGAGCAAATAATTATTGATCAATTATTTAATAAATTCCAAGAATCACTGGACATGGTGATACACATGTCCTATAGTCCCAGTACTTGGGAGGCTAAGGCAGGAAAATTGCTGCAAGTTTGAGGCCAGCCCAGGATACATAGTGAGTTCAAGGCAGTCTAAATAACATAATGAGATCCTGCCTCAAGAAAACAATAAATAAAGAAATAAATACCAGGCATTGTGCAGATTTTGCTAAGTGTTCAGGAAAAATTTATTGAAAGCATAACAGAAAAATAAAGTGCTATTGATAAGATCATCCTCCAGGGCTTGTTTGTTTGTTTTGTCTGTTTGGTTTTTTGAGACAACGTCTTAGTATGTGGTTCAAACTGGCCCTGAACTCACTATGTACCCCAGCCTGGCCTTGACCTCACGGTGACCCTCTTGCCTCAGCTTCCCTAGGGCTGGGATCACAGGCATGTGCCATAACCCCCAGCTGAGGGGTAAGGGTTTAGCTCATCAGTAGTGCTTGCCAAGCAGCCAGGAAGCCCTACTAGGTTTCATCCTTAGCACTACAAAACAAAACATTTAGGGGAACAATTTCAGACTTTCTCTTTCCCAATGTTAAGTACAAATCAAGGGTTGGGTTGATGTTTCCCAGCCTTCATAACTTGGTCTTCCTTCCCAAGTGCAGCTGAAGCCAACAGGAAGCCTTGACTCAGAAGGTTCTCTGAAAGATTAAAGTTTGCCTGTAATCCCATCATTTGGGAAGCTAGAGCAGGAGGAGTGCTATGAGTTCAAGACCAGCCTGAACTGCATAGTAGAACCTTGTCAAAAAATAAAACAAAACAAGATTAAATAAAATCTACAACTCTCAGCAAATCTTATCAAAAAAAAGGAAAGAAAAACTCAAATTCATATATAGTTAGGAATGAAAAGGGTGAAATCACAACAGGTCCTACACAAATCCAGAACATCATCTATACATACTTCAAGAACCTATATTCTAATGAGATGGTAACTGGAGAAGAAATGAAGGATTCCTAGATACATATGACTTACCAAAGCTGAATCAAGAAACTATAAAAACTCTAAAAATGGGGCTGTGGAGATAGTTCAGCAGTCTAAGCACCTGCCTGGCAAGCACAAGGACCCAAGTTTGATCCCTGATGCCACATGCTGTGCTGGCCGCAGAACCCTGGGTGTGCCATGCTGGCCACCAAAACCAGGCATGGTGGCACATGCCTGTAATCCCAGCACTGGGGAGGCTGAGACAGGAGGATCACTATGAGTCCAAGTTACATAGTGAGACCCTGTACCAAATAAATAAATAATGGCTTAAAAAAAACCTCTAAATAAATCAGAATCAGTCAATGAAATTGAAGACATAACTAAAAATGTAACAGCAAAGAAAAGCTCAGGCCCTGAAGGATTCACTGCTGAATTCTATAAAAAATTTAGAGAACACTTAATGCTGTGACTTCTCAAATTCTTTAATGAAATTGAAAGGGAAGCAGTTCTCCTTAACTCATTCCTGGAAGCAAGTGCTACCCTGATGCCAAAACCAGAAAAGGATCCAACCAAAAAGGAGAATTATGGACCACTCTCCCTTATGAACATAGGTGCAAAAATCCCCAGTAAGATACTGACAGATAGGACGTGGCAAATCCTCAAGATTATACACCATGACAAAGTAGAATTCATCCCAGGGATGTAGGAATGGTTCAACATAAGCAGATCAATATGTGTAATACAGAGCCAGACAAAAACGAGGTCATCATTTCAATAGATGCAGAAAATCTTCTGACAAAGTCCAATACCCACTCATGATTACCCTACAGAAGATTGGATTAGATGGTCTTTATCTCAATCTGATAAACCAAGAGCAAACATCATACTAAGTGTATAAAACCTGAAAGCTTTCACTGTAAAATTGGGAACAAGACAAGGATGCCCACTGTCTCCACTATTATTCAACATGGTCCTGGAAACTTTAGCCAGAGCAGCTAGACAAGAAAAAGAAATTAAAGGAATAATGATAGGAAAGGAAGAAGTTAAATTATCATTATTTGGGGCTGGGGAGATAGCTCAGT
>NW_004524745.1:1228665-1236211 GCF_000260255.1 Octodon degus | reverse complement strand
TGGATGGCATATTACTCTACATAGAAGACTCCCAAAAATCCACCAAAAGATATCTAGATTTAATAACCAAATTCAGTAGGGTAACTGAATACAAAGTCAACATTCAAACATCAATAGCCTTATTGTACACAAATGACAAATTCACCGAGAAAGAAATCAGAGAAACAACATCTTTCACAGTAGCATCCAAAAAATGAAATATTTAGGAAGGAAATGAAATATCTAATGAAGGAAGTAAAAGATCTTTACATTGAAAATTACATGTACTGGTTGATACATTGTGTCAACTTGAGAAGTTTAGAAGTTTAATTAAGTGATTGAGTAGAGAGCCAGGATTCTTAGTTTGTAAACATTGTCATTCTGTGCAATAGGTGGGCATGGACACTGTGTGAGTTCTACACCCCCAGCCCCAGGGGAGCTTGTTTATAATATAAGGAGGCAAAAGAAGCTTGCTAGAAGCTGCAGCTGCTGTCCTTCCCTTTGTTCTTTGCTATTTTTCTGCTGCCATGAACTGCTTCTGTCTACCATGTGCCACCCTGCCTGGGAGCCAGCTGACTATAGACTAAAACCTCCACAAAATGTGAGCTATATAAACCCATCCTTCCCTAAATTTGGGTGTTGGGTATTTTGTCCTAGCATTGAGTGAAAAGTAACTGAGACAGAATTTTGGTACCAGTAGTAGGGTCATTGCTGTGGCTAAACCTAACCATGTGGATTACAAGCTTTTGGAAATGTTTTATGGGAAAAGATAGGAAACATTTGGAGTTGTCACCTGTAAGAGAAGAACTGGAACTTCAGCTGTTCTGTATGGGAAATTCTGGTCAAAGCTCAGAAGACCATAAAACTGGTAGAAATCCTGCTTTTAGAGACCAGGCTGAAGAGGTTTCTTCTGGGAAGAAGGACTGCACTGGTTGTTGGACTCCAGACAATGTGTGTTATGGCTTGGCAAAAAGTTTGTCTGCATTTTGTTTGTGTCCATAGGCTTTGCCTGAGTCTGAGATTAAGTGCAGTGGACTAGTTAATCTTGCAAAAGAAATCTCAAGGCAGTCAAATGTTGAGGCAGTGGCATGGCTATTGTTGGGAGCTTTTAGTCAGATATATGTTGAGAGTCAAGAGCAAAGAGCCCAGCAGGATGACTTAAAATGTGGTGAGTTTGGCCAGAAAGGAGGCACCAGGCAGGCTATGGACTGCAAAGACAGAGGTTAGATCTCCATTGCTCAGGAAGAACAGAATAGAAAAGATGTCCTGAGGGCATCACAGGAGATGGAAGGTTCTCGCCCTTTACAGCCTGAGAACCCCAAGAATAAGGGACCTTGCTTTAAAAGGAAAGCTGAGGGGCCGGAGAGATGGCTCAGTAGGATAAGTGCTTGATTGGCAAACGCAAGGATCTGAGTTCAATCCCCGGTTCCACCAAAAAAAAAGAAAGGAAAGCTGCACAGCCCCATGTTCCAGAATGGAGGCAGCAACCACACCAGATTCCAAAATGGCACAAGCATAGAGAATTTGTTCCTCGGAATCAGGGTCAGAGTGCTCAGCTATCCAGGCACTTGACCCCTACAGCCAAGAGAGAAGAAAGCCTGGCTACTTCTCCAGTGGGCAGCAGCCCTTGGCATCCTCCACAAGGCATTGGTTTTAGGCACATTCAGAATGCAAGAGTTCTGAGATTAAGAAGGCTTCCACCTAGATTTCAGAAGGTCTGGGAGTCCAGGAAGTGTGCCCCTGAGAGGACAGTGTGTGAAGTAGAGTGAGAAGTCTATTCAGTGGAAACTCCAGAAGTTTGAAAAAGCCAGGAACATGAATCATTTGAGGAAAACTGCAAGAAGGAAGCAAAGCCAGCCTAGGAGAGAAGCCATGGGAACTAACAGAAGAAGTGTCATAGAGGTGGAGCCATGTAAGGCTTCTGGAGCTCACAACTCATTACAGGTTGCTTCAGATATTCCACATAGAACTACAGGACTCAATATTTGCCCTTCTGGATTTTGGACTTGCTTTGGTCCCAGTGCTTTGTATCTTACTGCTTGTACCTTTTGGAATGATGTTAATCTTGTGCCTTTGAATGTTGGAAGTGTTTAACTTTTCATTGTACAGGGGCTTACAGATAAGAGTTTGCCTTAGATCTTGAGATGTGGACTTTTCAGCAATGATGAAACTGTTCGGACTTTGGCAACTCTTGCAGATGGACTAAAATGACTAAAATGTCTTTTTGCATAAAGGGGTGTGCATGAGTGTTTGAGGGGATGCCCAGGGGAAAAATGTCATGGTTCTAATGTAATACAATGTTCAAGTTGTAAAATGTTCATAAGCATGTCTATATACCTGGAACCTGGTTTAAGGAAATGTCTGGTTGCCAAGTTGACAAGGGGTGGATTGTACTGGTTGATGCATTGTGTCAACTTGAGAAGTTTAAAAGTTCAATTAAGTGACTCAGCAGAGAACCAGGATTTTTAGTGTGTAGACATCCTCATCCTGCACAGCAGGAGGGCATGGACACTGTTCTACACCCCAGCCCCAGGGGCGCTTGTTTATAAGGAGGGGAAAGGCTGACTAGAAGCTGCAGCTGCTGTCCTTGCCTTTGCTCTTTACTGTTGCTCAATTCTGCTGCCATGAATTGATTCTCTCTGCCATGAACCATTCTGCCTGGGAGCCAGCCAAGTATAGACTGAAACCTCCGCAAACTGTGAGCTAAATAAACCTTCCCTTCCTTAAACTTGGGTGTTGAGCATTTTGTCCCAGCAACAAGTGAAAAGTAACTGAGACAGTACAATACTCTGAAAAAATGAGATTGAAGAGGATATCAAAAAAATGGAAGGATATCCTTTTCTCTTGTGTAGGAAGAGCTGGTATAGCGAAAGTAGCTATACTTCTAAAATTGTGTTGGGTTTTGTTTGTTTGTTTGTTTGTTTGTTTTTTGTGGTACCAGGGATCAAACTCAAGAACTTGAGTTTGTCAGGCAAGCACTTATTCCACTGAGCTAACTCCCCAGCCTCTAAAATTGTCATACAGCTATATGTGATGGTACATGCCTGTAATCCAAACACTTGGGAGCCTAAGGCCAGAGGATCACCATGAGTTCAAGGCCAGTCTGGGCTATATAGTAAACTCAAGGCAAGCCAGAACTATAAAGCAAGATCTTGTCTCAAAAAAAAAAAAAGTTATACAGATTTAATGTAATTCCAGTCAAAATTCCAACTGTGTAACTCACAGAATTAGAGAAAACAATCCTAAAATTCATTTGGAACTAGAAGAGACGTAGAACAGCAAAGGCAATTCCGGGTAACAAAGGCAGGGGCATCACAATTTCTTTTTTTTTTTTTCTTTTTTTATAAAGCTATTTTTTTAAAATTTTATTTATTTAGTGTGTGTGTGTGTGTGTGTGTGTGTGTGTGTGTGTGTGGCCAGCTCAGCCCACCAGGGGGCGGGGCTGGCTGGCATGTGGTGCTGGGGGATTGAACCATGGTCCCTGTGCTTTGCTAAGCTTGTTCTAAGTAGGTGCTTTAGACCACTGAGCCATCTCACCAGCCCCCACAATTTCTGACTTGAAATTATACTATAAAGCTAATGTGGTTAAAAAAAATAGCATGGTACTGGCAAAAGAAAAACCCAAAAAAACAAAGATCAATGGAACATATTAGAAGATGTAGAAACAATTTGAAACATACTCAGCCACCTTATGTTTGATGTAGGCGCCAAAATATTCGCTGGGGAAAAAAAGCCTTTTTAATAACTGGTGCTAGAGGGACTAAAGAGATAGCTCAGCAGTCTAAGCACCTGCTTGGCAAGCACAAGGACCCAGGTTCCCCAGCACCGTGGGCATGCTATGCTAGCCAATGAAACCTGGCATGGTGGCGCATGCCTATGATCCCAGCAGAGGGGAGGCTGAGACAGCAGGGTCACTACAAGTCCAATCTGTATAGTAAGACCCTGTATATCAAATAAATAAATACAATAAAAGATTTTTATTTATTTATTTTTTTTGGCAGAACCGGGGTTTGAACTCAGGCCCTTGCCCTTGCCAGGGAAGCGCTTATTCCACTGAGCCATCTCCCAAGCCCCAGATTTTTAATTTTTTTAAAAAATACATGGTGCTAGAAACTGGATTTGCACATGCAAAGATTAAAATTGGACCTATATGTTTCACTATTCACTAAATTCTAAATGAATCAAAGATCTAAGTATTAAAACAAACATTAAATCTACTGGAAGATAGAATAGGTAAAACTGTTGAAGACATTATGAATGAAACCCTAACTGCACAGAAACCATTACCAAGAATCAACACCTGGGATCTCATCTTATTAAAAAGTTTTAGCACACACAGCAAGAGAGGCCATCAACAAAGTGAAGAAACAACCCACACTGTGGGAAAAAGTGTTTGCCAGCTGTTCCTCAAACCAAGTATCACTTTTTTAAAAAATGTATTTGGCACAGGGTCTCACTATACAGCTCAGACTCATCGTGATCCTCCTATTCTCAGCATTCCTAGTGCTGGGATTACAGGTATGTGCCACTACGACTGGTCTCAAAGGATTACTTTTGAGAACATGTAAAGAACTCAAAAATATCAGACCTCCCAAATTAAAAGACACAATCCAAAAAAGGGCATCTGAGAATACACACTTCTCAGATGAAGAAGTAGAAAAAGGAAATAAACATGAGAAAATGTTCAGCATCACTGATCATTTGAGAGATGCAAATTAAAACAATACTGAAATTCCATCTTACCCCAGAAAAATGGCTATCATTAAAAAAAAACAAAAAAAACAAAAAACCAATAACAAATGCTGGCAGGGCTGTGGGGAAAAAAAGAACCCTTCTCCACTGTTGGTGGGAATGTAGACTGGAACGATCACTGGGGAAATTAGTGTGTAGATTCCTCAAAAAACTAGGATTGGCAGTCTCATTTGATCCAGCTATTCCCCTTCTGGCTATTTTCCCAGAAGGACTAAACACATCATACCACAGCAATATACGTGCACCCATGTATACAGAAGCACATCTTGTAACAGTGAAATCTTAGAAACAAACAAATGCCTATCAACTGAGGAATGGATAAAAAAGATACGGTCCAGATCCAGGTGTAGTGTACTGCCTGTAATTCCAACACTCAGGAGGCTGAGGCAGGAGAATCATTGTGAGTTTGAGACCAGCCTGTGCTACAAAGTGAGCTCAAGGCTACCCTGAACTCCATAGTCAGATCCTATCTCAAAAAGATTAAAAATAAGGGCCAGGGAGATGGCTCAGTAGAATAAGTGCTTCCCTGGGAAGAGCAAGAGTCTGAGTTCAATCTTTGGTTCCACAAAAAAAAAATTAAATTAAATTAAAAAATACAGTCTTTTCATTCAATGGAGTACTACTCAGCCATAATGAAGGATAAGTTGCAAACTTTTGTAGGTAAATGGATGCAACTCAAGACCATACTTGTAGGGGGAGATAGCTCAGTGGCATAAGTGCCTGCCTAGCAAGTATAAAGCCCTGAGTTTGAACCCAGGTACAAAAAGAAAAAAGAAAAGACCACACTCATAAGGGAAATAAACCAGATGCACAGGTACAAACATTGCATTGTCTCTCTAGTGTGAGAAGCTGAAAGAGTAAAGAAGATCCAAAATGTACAACAGATATTATAAAATGGGGAGAAACTGTTCAAAAAGAAAGAGATGGAGGAATGAAGAAAGGAAGGAAGGGCTATCTACCTATTATATAACATATATTATATAACATATATACTATGTATATATTTGCATATATATAAATATTAGTTAAGATAGTTATACTACTAATTTCTCTTAGTTCATTGAAAAGAAAGGTTTGAGCCAGGCACAGTGGTACACACCTGTAATCCCAGCACTCAGGAGGCTGAGGCAAGGAGGAACATTGTAAGACCAGCCTGGGCTACAAAGTGAGCTCAAGGCCAACGTGTACTACATAGCAAGACCCTGTCTCAAAAAAAGGTTTGTGCTAATATTGTTTGGATAATTAAATGGTTATATCTTTTACTCTGAGTAACTATTTTTTTTTAATTTTTATTTGTGTGTGTGTGTGTGTGTGTGTGTGTGTGTGTCCAGCTCAGCCCACCAGGGGGCGGGGCTGACTGGCATGTGGTGCTGGGGGATTGAACCACGGTCTCTGTGCTTTGCTGAGCTTGTTTTAAGTAGGTGCTTTAGACCACTGAGCCATCTCACCAGCCCCCTGAGTAACTATTTTAAAGATGGCAATATACAATGAACTAACCATTGTTATCTCATTATCTTGTTTTGAAATTCCATTTTCTTTTCTCTCTTTAAAATAAAAAATGTTTTTAAAATAAGATAAAAAGGTTTTGCCCAGCAAGAGAAGCCATCAACAGAGTGAAGAGACAATCCACAGTATGGGAAAATATTTTTGCCGGCTGTTCCTCAGACAAAGGGTTACTATCTAGAATATATAAAGAATTCAAAAAACTCAGACCCCTCCCTAAATTTAAAGGCATAATCCAGAATTAGGTATCTGAGATGAATACATACTTCTCAGATGAAAAAGTAGAATAAAAAAAAGTGTTCAACATCACTGGTCATTTGAGAGATGCAAATTAAAATAACACTGAGATTCCATCTCATCCTAGAAAGAATGGCTATCATTAAGAAATAAACCAACAACAAATGCTGGCAGGGCTGTGTGGTTTCCTTCTCCACCGTTGGTGGAAATGTAGACTGGTACAACCACTGTGGAAATGAGGGTGCAGATTCCTCAAAAAACTAGGATTTGAGATAGCTCAGTAGAATAAGCACTTGCCTGGCAAGCGCAAGGGCCTGAGTTTAATACCTGGTTCTGCAAAAAAAAAAACAAAAAAAAAAAAACAAAAAACCTAGGATCAGAGGTCTCATTTGGCCCACCATTGCCCTTCTGGACATCTTGCTGAAGGAATCAAATGCATCATACCACAGCAATATACCACACCCATATTTACAATAGCATAGTTTGTAATAGCCAAATCTTGGAAACAGCCCAAATCCCTATCAATGGATAAAGAAGATGTGGAGTTTTTTCTATACAATGCCATAAAGAAGGACAAGCTTGAGACATTCCTAGGTAAATGGATGCACCTTGAGACCATACTCTTAAGTGAAACAAATTGTACACACATGTAAATACTGCATTGTTTCTCTGGTGTGAGGAAGTGAAAGTGTAAATAAGGACCAACATGTACAATAGGTATTGTGAAATAGGAGGAAAATGTTCAAATGGGAAAGGAACAAGGGAAGGGAGAGAGGGAAAAGAAAGGAAAAGAAAAAAATGAGAAAAGAAGGAAAAATGGAAACAAAGCTTTTGTAAATAAGAAGGGAGATGTCCCAAATTTTCTGATCAAGAAGATTATGGGGCCAAAGAGGAAAGTGATCGATGATATAGAGTGTGCCTAAGGAGAGTCCCATGGAGAGAAAACATTCCCTCAGGCTTTCACAGAGAGCACATTGGCCAAGCAATGGCCGTGACTCATCCTCATGGGTGACACTGAAAAAGGTTCTACAATCTGAGGTACAGGATCTCAGGATAAATCCTGAGGGGATTTCAC
>NW_004524745.1:1225965-1227698 GCF_000260255.1 Octodon degus | reverse complement strand
AAAAAAAAACAATTAATAAAATAAACAAATAAATAAATAAATAAAAATACAAGAGAGGCAGCCATAAGTGCTACTGCAGCTTTCCATGATAGCCCAGGCTGTGTCTCCCAGAGGCAGTGTGGACTTTTATCTTTGTTCTCTCCCTCTTTTTCTTTTTTGTTTAATTTACTTTATTTTATTTTTTGTTTCACACCTCTTTTTCTCTTTACTCAGCCTGAACTTGCTCTACGGAGCCAGTTTCTCCCCACTCCTTTTTTTAATGTATTTGGTACAGGATCTCACTACACAGCTTGGATTGGTAGTGATTCACTTGCTTACTTGTGTTTTTCTTTTTATGGCAGTAGGGATTGAATCTAGGGCCTTTTCATTGAGCTAATCCCCCCTTTTTAATTTTCCATTTTGAGACAGGGTTTCAGGAAGACCCTAAATTACCTAGGGTGGGTTTGAACTTTGAATTCTCCTACTTCAGCCTCTGAGAGTGCTGAGATTACAGGTACTATTGAGAAGCCAATCCCAGACATCATATCATTAACTTGATACACATAACCACAATATTACCATCACATTTAGAAATACCTAATACCCTCAAGTATCTAGTTAGTGTTCAAATTTTCCAACTTCCTCATAAATTTCATTTTTTTTTTTTTTTTTTTTTTTTTAGGTGGAACCGGGGACTGAACTCAGGCCCTTGCACTTGCCAAGGAAGTGCTTGTTCCAATTTATCTCCCCAGCCCCATAAATTTCATTTCTTACAATTTGAATTAGAAAGCAGGATCTGTGTTGCAAATTCAAGACCAGCCTGGACTACACGGTGAGCTCAAGGCCAGTCTGAACTGCATAGCAAGACCCTGTCTTGAACAGGATCTGTACCCTGTGATTGACTGAATATGTATTCTTCTCCTACTCCTTCCCCTCCTTCTCCTCTTCACTTCCTCCTCTCCCTCTACTTCCTCTTCCCCCTCCACTTTCTCCATCTCCACTTTCTCCTTTTTCTCCTTCTCCTCCAGTACTAAGGATTAAATCTAGAGATTTTGCACTGACCTACAACCTGGCCTTTTATTTATTTTTTTTTTTAATGTTTTGTTTTGTTCTTGAGACAGGTCTCCCTATGTGGTTCATCCAGGCCTTGAACTCATTATGTAGTCCAGGCTGAACTTAAATTTGTGACGATTCTCCTGCCTCAGCCTGCTGAGTGCCGGGATTATAGGCCACTTGATGTGACCTTTTTTTTGTGGTTTGACAGGGTCTTGCTAAGTCAATGAGTTGCCCAGGCTGTTTGAACTTGTGATCCTCTTGTGGGCCACCATGCTTGGCTTTTTTAAAAAATTAATATTATTGAGAAAAAAATAGCAATGACAAAACAAAAAAAGAAATAGCAATGAGACAGTTTCAAAATAGATTAGTAGGACAGTTACAATAATTAATACATTTATATTGTTTTGTTTTGTTTTTTAAATTTTTTTTAACATTTATTTATTGTGTGTGTGTGTGGCCAGCTCAGCCCACCAAGGGGCACAGCTGGCTGGCATGTGGTGCTGGGGGATCGAACCACAGTCCCTGTGCTTTGCCAAGCTTGTTCCAAATAGGTGCTTTAGACCACTGAGCCATCTCTCCAGCCCCAATACATTTATATTATTGTCTTCAAAGTAGTAGTCATTCATAGTACAAGAGGCAGACATGATATCTTTTTTTTTCCAAAATTTTATTGATAAACAGATAGCAATGAGACAGTT
>NW_004524745.1:1223844-1225715 GCF_000260255.1 Octodon degus | reverse complement strand
CCCCCAGCACCACATGCCAGCCAGCCCCGCCCCCTGGTGGGCTGAGCTGGCCACACACACACACACACACACACACACACACAAATAAATAAATAAATACAATTTAAAAAAAAAAAAAGAGAATGCAACTATATATCTATCCTAACCACTTTGAATACACAGATACAAAATGGACATTGATCGGTATACCCCAGTTTTTCTAAGTTCCGTTATCAGACATTATATCTTGTCTGAACACTATTAGTACAAATCTTCTCATTGAAGAGAAAGTAGCTGTATATTTATCCTATTTTGTATATACAGATATAAATATTTTCTAACTACAAAATGGTCCTTCCTTTATATCCCCTTTTTTGTTTAGTTTTGTCAGAGATGGGTATTCCATTGCCATTCAAATATTGTAGGTGCATAAATTCAGCAAAATAATACAGTATAGTCCAGTAGACCATAATAGTAGTGGGTTATCTGCAGAACTGGCAGTGTCAGAAGAAAAAACATGGAATGCTTCATGAATTTGCGCATCACCCTTGCACAAAGGCCATGCTAATCTTCTCTGTATCGTTCCAATTTTAGTATATGTGCAGCCAAAGAAGGCACCATGCTTGGCTTTAATTTGTTTAATATCTTTATTGATGTATAATTCACATAACATACAATTCAACCACTTAAAGAGTAAGTACAAGTCAATGAATTTTTATTTGATTTAATTTATTTTTTTCATAATTTTATTGAGAAACAAATAGCAATGAGACAGTTTTAAATCAAATTGGTAGGACAGTTTCAATAATTAACACTTTGCATATATTCTTCCTAGTGGTTAATTGCTGTACAAGATGTGGACATAATATCCTATTTACAAACATCATTAGAACAAATCCCTCTATTCATTAAGAGAATGTAACTATATATCTGTCCTAACCACTTTGAATAAGTCAATGAATTTTAGTGTATCTGGAAAGTTGTATGTTCATCACCATAATTAGTTGTAGTGGGCCAGGGAGATGGCTCAGTAGAATAAGCGCTTCCCTGGCAAGTGCAAAGGCCTGAGTTCAATCCCCAGTTCTGCCAAAAAAAAAAAAAAAAAAAAAAAAAAGACTCTGTCTCATAATTGGTTGTAGAGGACTTGTATCCTCCCATAGAAGAAAACTCTCAAGCCTAGTGTGGTGCCACACACCTGTAATCCCAGCATTTTGGAGGCTATAGGATGCCAAGGCAGAGATAGCATGAGTTCAAAGCCAACTTGGGATACAAAGCCAGCTCAAGGCCAACCTGGACTACATATGGACATCCTGTCTTAAGGAAAAAGAAAGTGGTATGACGAGGGGCAAGGCTGTTCAGAGTGACACTGTGGGTGCAGCCATTGGCACAGCAGTACAAGGGTGTTGTTTAAGAAAAACTGCAGGGGCCGGGAGATGGCTCAGTAGGATAAGCGCTTGACTGGCAAACGCAAGGATCTGAGTTCAATCCCTGGTTCCGCCAAAAAAAAGAAAAAAGAAAAGAAAAATTGCAGATGACTGGAGCAGAAGTGCTGGGCTTACTATCCAGATGCCTGAAACTTAGCCAGTTTATTCTTTTGGAATTGGAGGCACCACTGAAAATTTGTGGAGATACTTATGGACATTGTACAGAAGCCAACCATCTTTTCTTAGGAGATTAGGTGGACAGAGGAAAGCAGTTTAAAAACCACTGTTTGCTCTTGGCTTATCAAATCAAATCAAATATCTGGAAAACTTTTTTCTCTTAAGATGAGGGGCTGGAGAGATGGCTCAGTGGTCTAAAGCACCTACTAGAACAAGCTTAGCAAAAGCATCAGGGACCGCGGTTCAATCCCCCAGCACCACATGCCAGCCAGCCCTGCCCCCTGGTGGGCT
>NW_004524745.1:1217287-1219324 GCF_000260255.1 Octodon degus | reverse complement strand
AAAAAAAAAAAGAGGTGGTCCCAGTCATTAATTCTTTCAAGTATTTCCCATGCGATTTTTGATTTTTGTTCATGAACTCTTTGCCTATCCTTATGTTTTCAAGAGTTCCTCCTACTTTATCTTCTAGGAGAATTAGTGTTTCTGTTCTAATGTTCAGTTCTTTAATCCATTTTGACTTTAGTACACGGTGAGAGACTAGGATTAATATTCAATTGTGAAAGACATTTACTGATTTTTTTTTTTTTTCAGAACTGGGGGTTGAACTCAGGCCCTCGCGCTTGCCAGGGAAGCACTTACTCTACTGAGCCATCTCCCTGGCCCCATTCACTGATTGTTTTAACCGTCTGCTTATTGCTGTCATTGTAGAGAGGGAGATTTATTGTCATGGAGAACTGTCACTGGACCTGAAATCTATGGAGCAGATTCAGAGAATGAGGAGACCATCAATGTCCTTGATCCAGGTTTACTTTGTCATTTGCTGTGGTCTGACCCAGATAAGGATGTGCAAGTTTGGAGAGAAAAACAATCATGGTGTTGCCTTTACTTTTGGAACTGATGTAGTCAGTAAACTTCTAAATTTTCATGATTTAGACTTGCTTTGTCAAGATCAAGCAATGGAAGATAGATATTAATTTTTTGCTAAAGAACAATAGGTAATCTCATTTTTAACCACAAATTACTGTGGCAAATTTGACACATGAATTTTGATAAAATGTTGACATGTTCACTCAGATGAAACCATCTGGAGAGAAAGTTCAGTACCACTATGGGAGGATGAATTCTCAATGCCCTTGCACTCCACCTAGAGCAGATAATCCACCAAAGAAAATGGGAAGAAAGAAATTCTATAAAGAAACCATCAGATTTGTTAAGGACATACTTCATAAAATATGTGTACACTACAAAAATATCCAGCCATTTGACTCCCTTTGTGATGTCACATCTTTAACTTAAGGGAAAAGGACCTTAACTTTTTCTTTTCTTTCTTTTTTTTTTTTTTTTTTTTTTTGTGGAACCAGCAATTGAACTCAGGCCCTTGTGCTTGCCAAAGAAGTGCTTATTCTACTGAGCCATCTCTCAGCCCCCTTTTCTCTATTATTTAACTTTTTTCTAAAAGAAAGATGTGTTACACTGTATTGTAAGTATACTCTGTTATAATACTCAACGAAATTAAATCCAATTTTAAAATTAGCCATTAAACTTACATCTTCATATATCAAAAAAAATTTTTTTTCTTTTTTTTTTTTTTTTTTGTGGTACTAGTGATAGTACTCAGGGCCTTGCACTTGCCAGGCAGGTGCTTATGATATGAGCTATCTTCCAGGCCCAACATATCAAAATTTTTAATGTTGAAAAGCATCCCAGGGGCTGGTGAGATGGCTCAGTGGTCTAAAGCACCTACTTAGAACAAGCTCAGCAAAGCATGGGGACCTTGGTTCAATCCCCCAGCACCACATGCCAGCCAGCCCCGCCCCCTGGTGGGCTGAGCTGGCCACACACACACACACACAAATAAAAATTAAAAAAAAAGAAAGAAAAGTATCCCAAGGCCCATGCATGGTGGTGCATACCTGTAATACTAGAACTCAGGAGGCTGAGGCAGGAGGATTGCTTTGGGTTTGAAGCCAGCTTGGGCTGCATAGTGAGTTTAAGTCCACCCTAGACTGTATAGCATGACCCTGTCTCAAAAAGAAAAAGGGGGCTGGGTAGACAGCTCAGTAGAATAAATGCTTCCCTGGCAAGTGCAAGGACCTGAGTTCTATCCCCAGTTCCACCAAAAAATAAAAAATAAAAAAAATTTTAAAAAGCATCCCAGTTAAACCATATGTGATAATTTATCCAGAAGAAATAATGATGATATATCTGTGTAATATGGCTTTATTTTTATTTTTAACTTGGTACTAGGAGTTGAAGTCAGGATCTTGAGCTTGCCAGGCAGGCACTTGTACCTCCGAGCTATGTCTCCAGCCCTATAACGTAGTTTTAGTGTTGCTTGGTTGTTTAATTATTTTGAGCTTTTTTTGTAGTTTGTTTTTG
>NW_004524745.1:1205804-1217168 GCF_000260255.1 Octodon degus | reverse complement strand
TTTAAATATTTTAAAAAGTGAAACATGGGAAGAGTTCAAGGCCAGCCTACACTATGTAGTGAGACACTGTATCCAAAAAAAAAAAAAAAAAAAAAGTAGGAAGACTTTTAAAGGCATTCAATTCACCAGCTATTACTTTCTTTTGCTTATCTACTTATGTATTTTTTAAATCTTACTATGACAGTTTATGCTTCATTATAATAAAAAGGAATTCCCAAGATTGATAATTCTAAAAAATGTGCAGATAGTCCAGTCCAGTGATTTTAACCAGTTTAACTGGGCAAACTTTACAGCTTATAGTGCATATTCTGTTTTTTAGGGGCTGGGGATATAGCTCAGCAGCACAATCACCTGTCTGGCAAGTGAAAGTTCTTGAGCTCGATTAGTGGTACCAAAGACATTACTTTTGGGGGACTACCCACTTGGGCTCCCCTTCTGTCTGTCTCTTGGACAGGAGCTTTCTTTCCCTCAATAAATATAATCTGCTCATTAAAAAAAACAAAGATATTACTTTTTACAGAAATTGCCATTGACTCAAATTTGTACTTTCTAACTTTTAATCTACTGATGTTCTACTGTGCAGTAGCACTTCATTTAACTGGAAGATAATGTTCACATAGTATTACCCAACTAGTTGTTTTGTTTTGTTTTGTTTTGTTTTGGAACTGGGGGTTGAACTCAGGCCTTTGAGCAGCCATCTCCCCAGCCCCTCAACTAGTTGTTAATGTAATTATGTAGTTCTTTGCCTTGGGTCTTAATTTGCATGAAACAACTTTCGGTATGCTTAACTTTAGGCATGCTTAACTTTCTGGTAACACATTCACCTGTGTTAGCTTTGTTTTGGGATACTTTCATTGTATTTATTTATTTATTTATTTACTATTTGGTACAGGGTCTCACTACCAGCTCAGACTCTTAGTGATCCTCCTGTTTTCAGCCTCCCCAGTACTGGGATTACAGGCATGAGCCACCACACCCTGTCTGGGTGGTGGGCTCAGCGCACTGGAGGGGGCAGAGGCATGGCATGTGGTGCTGGGAATTGAACCCCCATCCCTGAGCTTGCCTAAGCATGTGCTTAGTCTGCTGAGCTATCTCATCGGCCCTTTTGTTTGTTTTTTAGATCCACAGAACATGAGAATCCTTTTTTAACAAGCCTTGGAAAGCTGACACCTTCTCTTTTTCTTCCCTCTATATGAAGGATACAGGAATGAATGCTGATCAGTGGGACCGCTTGTCAACCAGGGCATTGGGTGTTTCTCTAATATTGCCATGTGAATGTAGTATATAGTTGTAAGCCTGTGTCACTAAAGATGTTTATTTTTATTTTTCATTATCAAAGGTCATATGATATTGTATAGATATGCTTTGTACTGAACTATTGTAGTAATAATTTCTGTATATTATCAACAATTTATTGCACTTTTTTCTTTTTTTTTTTTTATATTTATTTATTTCTTTATTTTGTGTGTGTGTGTGTGGCCAGCTCAGCCCTCCAGGGGGCGGGGCTGGCTGGCATGTGGTGCTGGGGGATTGAACCGTGGTCCCTGTGCTCTGCGAAGCTTGTTCTAAGTAGGTGCTTTAGACCACTGAGCCATCTCACCAGCCCAAAATATTAGGGTGGTCAGGGTCTCACTACTAGATCCAACTTGTGATCTACCTGTTTAGAGCCTCCCAAGAGCTGGGATTACAGGCATGCGCCACCACGCCCAGTCCCAATTGCCCTCTCAGGGTGCCCCGAGGGCGGGGCTGGCATGGCAGGCTGGGGGATCGAACCCTCCAGTCCCTGTGTCTGCCTAAGCAGGCACTTTAATCCGCTGAGCTATTTGGCTGGCCCCACTTTTTTCTTATACTCTCACTTCTCTTTCTCTTTTTAAGGGTTAGTATTAATGAATGGCAAGGGATAAAAAAGTCAACATAAAGATTTTAAAGGAGAACTTCTAGGACACAGAATTGTAATTCTTAGATGTAACATTATTGGATGGGATTCTAAAATCTTTTATCGATCATTGTCAAACCTGTAAGCTTCACTGGCATGGACATCATATTTATACTATCCATCTAGCTGCTACCATAGATATAAAATTTTTAACCCTAATATTGTTTTTTAAAATGATAATTTGGGAATTCTTTTAACTTATATTTTATGGATTGCTCCATTGCATTACTACAAGAAATAGTTGATTTCCACACAGTGTAAAAGTTCTTTAAAATGTCTATGCCCCTTTTGTGCTTTTTTTTTTTTTTTTTTTTTTTGAGACAAGGTCTCACTATGCAGTTCGGGCTGGCCTTGCACTCACTTTTGTAGCACCCATGCTGGTCTTGAACTTGTAGAGATTCTCCTGGCTCAATCTTCCAAGTACTGGGATTACAGACATGTGCCACCACGCCTGGTCCCACACAGTGGGCACCCGCATCTGGGGCCAAGACCACGGGGCATGTGGGGCCAGAGATTGAACTAGGGTCCTTGTGCTTGCCAGATAGGTGCCTATGCCTCTGAGCTATCTATCAAACCCCTGCAAATCCTTTATATAAAAACGTATATAGAGGGCCAGGGAGATGGCTCAGTGAAATAAGCGCTTCCCTGGCAAGTGCAAGGGCCTGATTTCAATCCCCCGTCCCACCAAAAAAACAACAACTGAAAAAAGGTATATAGAACTGGGGGTGTTAGCTCATGACTATAATCTCTTTGTAACCCCGCACTCAGGAGGTTGAGGCAGGAAGATCATCATGACTTTGAGGCTGGGCTAGGGTACATAGTGAGTTCAAGGCCAAATTGAGTTACATAAAAAGACCTTGTCTCAAAAAAAAATCAGTATTTACGTAAAGCCTATGTATAGTCTCCTATATATTTAAGTCATATAGAATTACTCATAGAACCATAGAATAAATGAATTATAAGTAGTTGTTAAACTATACTGTTCATACTGCTTAAGGAATAGGGACCAGAAAAAAGCCCATAGGCGGGTGTAGTGGCACATACCAGTAATCTCAGCACTGGGAGGCTGAGGCAGGAGGATCATTGTGAGTGCAAGGTCAGCTTGGGCTACAAAGTGAGCTCAAGGCCAATCTGAACTGCATAACAAGACCCTGTCTCAAAAAGATCCAAAGAAAGAGAGAGGCCCATATCTCTTCAGTTTAGATGCAATTTTCCCCCAAACATTATTATTATTACTAATTTTTTTCTTTGGAGATGGGGTCTATATATGTAGTTCAGTTCAGGCTGGTCTTCAACTCATTATGTAGTTAGGCTGGCCTTGAAATCATGGCAATATATTAGATAGATAGATAGATAGATAGATAGATAGATAGATAGAGATATATATATATAGAGAGAGAGAGAGAGAAGAGAGAAGAGAGACTGTCAGTCTTATTTATTTATTTATTTATTTATTTTTTTGTGGAACTGGGGATTGAACTCAGGCCCTTGTGCTTGCCAGGGAAGCGCTTATTCCATTGAGCCATCTTCCCGGCCCCTTATTGGTACATTTGAGATATACATAATAACATTCATTATAGAGAATTTGTACATGTCTATGATATATCTTCCATTGATTCTTATTCCCTTCCATTTCCTTCAACCCATATTCCCCTCTTGATTTACAACAAAAGCTTTGTTTCCAGGGCCAGCAATATATCTCAGTGGACTAAGCATCTGCTTAGGCAAATACAGGGACCAGAATTCAATCCCTGGCACCACATGCCATACCAGCCCTGCTCCTGGGTGCAGGCTAAGCCAGCCACTGAGACCAGGCGTGGTGGTGCACACCTGTAATCACAGCCCTGGGGAGGCTAAAACAGAAGGATCACTACAAGTCTGAGCTGCGCAGTAAGACCCTGTACCAAATAAACTAAAAAAAAAAAAAGTAAAACTTTGTCTCCAATTTTTCCTTCTAATCTTTTTGTTCTTGTCTCTTCTTTCCTTTTCTCCTTCCTTATTTTCCTTCTCATTTGAACATTTTCTTCTCATTTCCCAATACCATGGTCTTGCTATGTAGTTCAGGCTGGCCTTAAACTCACTCTTAGTCCACGCTTGTTCCAAACTCATAGGGATCCTCCTGTCTCAGCCTCCCAAGTGCTGAGATTATAGGTGTGTGTCACCACAACTGGCTTTACAAAAATGTTAAATATCTTTGATTTTTAAGTTTTCTCTGTGCATGTGCACAGGGGTAGGGTGGGGTGTTAATTGCAATTAATTTGCTCAAGAAATTATTGTTAGTTTCTCCCAAACTGGATCTTGTATTTCTGATATATGTATTCTGATATATAATGCAAGCAGTCTACACTGAGCTAAACCCCCATCCTAGAAATGTAGTGGCATGTGCGTGCATATGTGCATGTCATTATAAAGACATGAAGTAGATCACTGTGGTGATTGACAGAATTGTTCTGCTTTTTTTTTTTTTTTTTTTTTTTCTTCCTTCTTTTTGTCCTTTCTTCCTTTCTTCCTTCCTTGGTACTGGGATTGAACCCAGGGCCTTCGTACTGTGCTTAAGTTCTCTTTTTTATTTTTCAGTTTTTTTTATTTTATTTTGAGACAAGGTCCCACTAAGTCATTAAATCACCCAGGTTTGGCTTTAACTTTGGATCCTCCTGCTTCTGTCTCCCACAGTACTGGGATTATAGGTGTGTGCCACAGGGTTCCATCGTTGTTTTCCATCTTGATTATGGTGGTGGTTACAGACATGAGCACACACAATAAGATGATGTATATACACAGTGCACAAACATCAATTTCTTGGTTCTGACATTATCCTATAATTACATACATCTAATCACCATGGGAAAGAAAATGAATGGGACACTGGAACTTTCCATCCTATTTTTGCTTCTTCTTGTGAATCTATAAATATTTCTACCCCTCTCAGAAAAAGTTTTAAAAATATAGTTGTAGAAACTTAGTTGTGGTCTAAATCTACTATGTTAAAAAAAGAAAATATCAATTATTATTTAGTATTACACTTTACATTTGGGGAAACAAGCATCTAGATTAAAGATTGATTGTCTGGGGTCAGCTATAGTCTTAATGACTATGACTCACAGAGTAAATGTTTGTATTTATAAAGTATGGGCAGCTGGGTATAGTGGTAGAACCCTGCAATCCCAGCTATTCTGGAGGCTGATTCAGGAGGATCAAAAGTTCAAGTTCAGGGGCCGGGGAGATGGCTCAGTAGAATAAGTGCTTGCCTGGCAAAAGCAAGAGTCTGAAGAGCAAGAGTCTGAGTTCAATCCCCAGTTCCAGCTGCCATACCAGCCCTGCCCCCAAGGCACACTGAGCCAGCCACAAAAACAAAAAAGGCTGTGAATGTATTTCAGGGTGAAGAGCCTGGATTCAATCCCTATTACACACAAATGCACACACATTCATGCAAGTTTGAACACACTTCATTACTTGTTCCTAAGAAAGTAAAATTAGAGAAAGGGCCCTTACACCTATGCCCCAATACTTGAGGTGCTGGGAGGCTGAGGCAGGACAATAGTAGAGCCAGTCTCAACTACAAGCCAGACAATGCTTTAAAAAAAAAAATCAGATACAACTAATTTTTTCCATTTTGGGGGTAAAAATAGAAAACTGTAAAGCTAGTGAGGGGTCCCTTCATGTCTCAATGATCAATGTGAGTTCTGTAAGAGTCACATTCTTTTGAAGGCTGTAACCTGCACTCTGCCTCCATGGGGTACCCTCCTCACTGCTGTCCTGTGGTCACACTGTCTACCTTGGGCCCAATCTTGCCCCTAAATCTGGACGGATCCTAAATTGTCTTGGGGCTGCTTCAGATTAAGGGTATGGTTCTGGTGGCCCCCAGTCCTGCAAGGTAGAAGGGCTCTTGCCAGACACCTTGGGCCCAGGTTGGAGGGTCCTTGAGTGGCACTGGGCCTGAAGGTAGCTTTCTCCAACTGGCCTGGCTTTTTTGTTTTGTTTTGTTTTTTGGTGTGGGAAATAACTCAGATCCTCAAGCTTGCCAAGCAGGTACTGTGCTGCTGAGATACATCCCCAGCCCACTGGCCTGGCTCTTAAAAACCAGACCTCAGGCCTTCAGGTCACTGAGAAGTACAGTGCTTACCAGACATGAGGACCTGGGTTGATTCCCCAGCACCAAAAAACAAAAAAGCAAACAAACAAACTACCAAAAATAGGTCCCGCCTTTCAAGATGCCTGTTTCCCATTGCCTAAATTCTACTGGAACAGGGACTTTTGCAAAGCAGTGCTTAGAGGGCATTGGTAGAAACAGACTTTGTGTAGGAAAACAGCACCTTGAGACCACAACATTAATTGAAATACATCAATCTAGCTTCTCTTATATGAGAAACCCAAAGTATAAATAAAGTAAGACAGTGTGGAGGTGCACCACCTATAATCCCTGCACTAGGGAGGCTGAGGTAGGAGGGTTACCATGAATTGGAGGCCCGTCTAGGCTACGTGGTGAGTTCAAGGCCAGCCTGAACTACTTAGTGAGACCCTGTCTCTAAAAAAAGGTCAGCTTCAATCAAAAGGTAGTTTCCTTTAAGTAAATTAGAGAGAAGTGAGCAATCAAATTACCTGCATGTGGGGCCAGGGAGAGGCTCAGTAAAATAAGCGCTTGCCTGGCAAGTGCAAGGGCCTGAGTTCAATCTCTGGTTCTGCCAAAAAAAAAAAATTACCGGGCTGGTGAGATGGCTCAGTGGTCTAAAGCACCTACTTAGAACAAGCTCAGCAAAGCACAAGGGACCGCAGTTCAATCCCCCAGCACCACATGCCAGTCAGCCCCGCGCCCTGTTGGGCTGAGCTGGCCACACACACAAATAAATAAATAAATATTAAAAAAAAAAAGATTTAAAAAAAAAATTACCTAGATGTGTTCGCTTCATTTTTCTTTTCCTGCAGAGAGGGAAAGAAGATAGAGGGAACACCCTTGGAATCAGGTCAGTGTAGTGACTTAGGTGACATCCACAGATGACTTTATTTTTCTGGTTTTGGGAACTAAACCATAGGTTGAACTGAACTATGTCTCCAGTCCCACCTCACCCCCATCTCATCTTTTATATTTTGTTTCCAAATAGGGTCTTGCTAAAGTGCTAAATTGCTTACGCTGAGCTTGAATTTTCTATTTATCTGCCTCAGCCTGCCAGAGTTCTGTGATTACAGGTGCATAATATCATGCACAGCTTGTTTCTTTTTTGTTGTTGGTAGAAAGAAGAAGAAGAAGAAAAAAAAGAAGCTAATCACACTTATAATCTAAAATGTAAATAATGTAAGAGAATGTAAAGCAAAAGCTAAAGAACCCTCCCTCCCTTTTCCCATACAATTCTACAGGGATAACAACTGCTGCTAAAATTTTTGTATTAATTAAGCATGGTGGCACCCTGTAACCCTAACATTCTTAGAGGTGGAGGCAAGAGCATTGCGTGTTCAAGGTCAGACTGGTCAATTTAGCCATTAGCAAGACCATTGCAAAATTTTTAAAGAAGGACTGGGGGATGCAGTCTTCCATCAGCGAACTGAAGAGATCCTGCTGTCTCTCAAGAGTAGCCGGGATTGTAGGTGTGAACTACTACACACTCTCCTAATTTTACAGTTGTATATTAGCAGATTTTAAATTGTATTTTTTTAAAGGACTGATATTGGGAACTGAATTCAAGTCCTTCACACTGTGCTACATCCCCAGCCCTTTTTCATTTTTTATTTTGAGACAGGATCTCTGTAAATTGCCTAGGTGAGAATTGAACTTTTGATCTTCCTGTGTTGGCCTCCCAGAGTGGTAGATTTTAGCACACAAGACCCCTGAAATGTTGACTGTTTTAAAACGACCTTGTATTACCCCCATACAAATAAAAAGGAATACAATTTACACTGGGGTTGGTGACACACCTCTGTGATCCCAGCACTCTGGGAAGCTGATGCAGGAAGATCAAGAATTTGAGCCCATTGTGGGCAATGTAGTGATTTAGCCAGAATCTGTGTTGGAATTTAAAAAAAAAAAAAAAAGTGTGTATGCTTGCTGAGGATGTAGCTCACTGTAAATCCTCTGAATTCAACCCAGTGTCACCAATGGGGGGGAAAAAGGCTAACAGATTTGGTAGATACCTTACAATGGCACAGCCTCCCACTGAAGCGACCCTCGGCTCCTCACTTCCTTTCCAGGATACAGAGGAAAGTTGGGAACATCTGTAGGTCCGACAGTGAATCTGTTTCCCAGGCTGAAAGCCTTCCTCCCATAGATTGCTGGCTCCAGCAGTGTGGGCCTGGCCTGAGGGAGAGACTCCCCTGCTTCTGGTGCTCTCTATCCCCAGCTTCACAGCAGCTCAGCTTGCAGAACTCTTCCTGCATCTCAGAAAAACATCATCATTATTAGTAATGTTTGTTGAGCACTTTCTTTTTCTTTCTTTCTTTTTTTTTTGGGGGGGGGGCCAGAATTGGGGGTTGAACTCAGGCCCCTGCGCTTGCCAGGCAAGGCTTATTCTACTGAGCCATCTCCCCATCTCCCCAGCCCCTACCACTTTCTTCATGCCAGGAACTTTCTTCCTCCTTTTCCCCTTCCTCTTCCTCCTCCTCTTCTTCCTTCTAAATCATTGGACCATACTACACTCAATACCACTGGCCTTAGGATGGAAAGAAACACCATGCACAGCAACCTCCTTTAGGATAACTTCACTGGAGGCATGATGTTATCTGCAAGGAGAGAGCAGGATAATCTTTTTCTTTCCTACTGGATTTCCAACCCTTCTACTTTGGGTTTAGTCCCTAGGTGTTCTGTGATATGCTCTTGGACAACCCATGGAGGTGGGTGTGAGGTGGGGAAGAGAGAGAGAGAGAGAGAGAGAGAGAGAGAGAGAGAGAGAGAGAGAGAGAGAGACTCGTGCTGTTGTCTAAAAGGGCTCTTCCTGAGTGGCTCATTATTCCGCCAGTCATTCATGAATTCACTCAATAAGTGCCTGAGAGGCCAGGCACTGGGGATTAAAGTGGAACAATAGAGACAATCTCTCTGCCCTCTAGAAACTGACAGTCTGCTGAATGAAATAGTTGTCCAACAATTACAATTAAGAGTGATCAATCTTGATAGCAGGACTCTAACCTAGGGCATGTAACCCACTGTAGGGTTACTGACAAAGAAATCTTCCCAGAAGAGATAAATTTTAGGCAAAAATCAGACTGCCAGCAAACGTAAGAAAGCATACAAAAGTCAGGTGGCAAAGCTAGTGTCATTTCTTTACTTAGCAATTCTTATGAGGTAGGGCCTGGATACAGTGCCAGACTCCAAAAAACAGTCTGTTTGGGCAGGCAGAATACAACCTAAATTGATGTGTTCACCACAAGAGAAAAAAGCTTACATAAATAGTGTAAAATTGAATACAGTTCTTTTAATAAACTACTGATCTGATTTTCTCACAATGAAACAGAAAGAACTGTTTCAAATCCACAAAGCCCAGCTTTCCCAAAAAATAGATTAGATAACCTGAAATAGCCTCTAACATAGCATCAACTTTAGACGTCTGAGTGTTTTGTGACATTCTTACATTTGAAAACTACACCTTAAAAAAAATTATCAAAAAGGGGCATATTAATGCAGCTAGTAAATCAATTCTAGCTACCCTACACTCCTTATTCAGACTCCCACAAAGCACAATGGCCTCTCCTATAGGACTGCTGAGATCCAGAAATCAGGAGTTCCTAGATTTCTTGGGCTGTCCTTTTTACTCAGTTCACAGAAGTCACCTGCCTATTTAAGATTAACAGGGTCCCCCTTACCATTTAATAATCTCTAACTACATCACAGCTGTCAGCTCTGGGGACACCTTTGTCAAGGGGAAGTATTTATTTTATTTTACTTTCATTTTATTTTTTGAGACAGAGTCTTGCTGTGTAGCCAAGGCTGATCTCAAAATTGCAGTGACTCCTGCCACAGCCTGCCAAGTGCTAGGATTGCAGGCACACACCATACACCCCTGGCACCAAGGAAAAAAATCTTTAAATACTATAATATTTTGGGTTTAACAACTAAAGAAAGAGGGGCTGGGGAGGTGGCTCAGTAGAATAAGTGCTTGCCTGGCAAGTGCAAGGGCCTGAGCTCAATCCCCGGTTCTGGAAAAAAAAAAAAAAACAAAAAAACACTAAGGAAAGAGATTAAATTCTAAGCATATGTAGTATGTGCACAACTTTAGTAGAATGATGAAAGTTAAATCATAGGCTATATGATCTACATAGGATTAGTGGGAGGGAAAAAAAATCCAATAAGAAGTCTGTAAGATCCGAAAAGTTCCTTTTCTTTATTTATTTGAGACAGCGTCTCAATGTGTAGTCCAAGGTGGCCTTGAACTCAGTATGTAGCCCAGGGTGGCCTAAACTTTTGGTGATTTTTCTGCCTCAGCCTCCTGAGAGATAGGGTTACAGCCATGTGCACTACCATGCCTGGCATTGCTTGCTTTCAAATATATATATTTGAAAATATATATATATATAAATATATAATATAAAATATATATATATATATATATATATATATATATTTTTTTTTTTTTTTTTTTGGCCTTTCAGTGCTAGAGCCCAGAGTCTCACACATGCTAGACAAGTCCCCTATCAGAGTTAAAATCCCATCCCTTTTTATTTTTTAAGAAAGGTTTTTGTTAAATTGCCCAGGCTGGCCTAGAATTTGTGATTCTCTTACTATAGCTTCTCAAGGAGTTGGGATTATAGCCATGTGCTACCCTACCCAGGATTATTGTTTCTGTATGTATTATAATGCACAAAATAAAATGTGTATACCTTTATTTTATTTTTTGTGAAATCTGTATACCCTTAAAGTTCAGTTCCATGAGGTTTGATAATTGTCTAGGTCTTTTTTTTTTTTTTTTTTTTTAATTGCACATCACTCTTTTATTATACTGATCTGGAAAAAGACTTAACAGTTATGCTCAAATGAGTACTGGCCCATGTGGCGGGGCCAAGCCACCTGGAACATGATTCAGAAATCAGACACTGTGAGATGCACTTAGACATGGTCAGGAGGCATTTTCACTGCCACCAAAACAAGGCAGAGGGATCCTAAGCTACACAGCAGAATGCACTCCTACCCCACAGAGGCCAGAGCTTGTCCTGTACTGGTGTGAGGAATGGCTTATTTTCTGGTGACCACATGTGGAACTATTCAACCACCACTAGAAGCCCCACAAGGGTTTTTGTTTAGATACATAATGTTTCTTTTGTAGAAAAATTGAGGGACTGGGGAGATGGCTCAGTAGAATAAGCATTTGCCTGGCAAGCGCGGGTCTGAGTTCAATCCCCAGTCCAAAAAAAAAAAAAAAAAAAAAAAAAAAGGGCTGGTGAGATGGCTCAGTGGTCTAAAGCATTTACTTAGAACAAGATTAGCAAAAGCAAAAGGACCGTGGTTCAAC
>NW_004524745.1:1184656-1205704 GCF_000260255.1 Octodon degus | reverse complement strand
CACACACACACACACACACACACACACACAAATAAATAAATTTAAAAAAAAAAAAGAAAAAGAAAAATTGAACACGTAAACTTAATTCAGGATTAATCCCAACCTTTGGAGCCAGCTCCTCTAGGGTGAGGGAAGAAACTGTATTTCGATCACCATGCAGGTTACATTCATCTCTCACTGGAATGTCGAAAGCTCGCTGACTGGACTACAGAAGAGCGCAGGGCTGGCTCTGGGGAGTAGTGTGCTCAGGCCACTCCTCACTGGTCATGCCTTAGAATGGTTATCCCTGTCCCCTACTCAAGCAGGTCCTTAGTAAACAAAGCAGAAGCACTAGACAGTTCCTACCTCTCAACTCTCCTGGATAAGAAGAGCCTTCCCTGGGCTTGCTTGTGTCCTAGAGGTCCTGTTCTGACTAGATTCTATCAAGGGAGTGGGTACAGGAGCCAAAATGCTAACAGGGAAATGGGAGCCACTGGTCCCCATCTGCAACTACAACACAGGATGCCTACAGATGTGGTCAGTGTGGCAGGTGGGGGAGAGGTGTGGAGGGTGGGTGGATGGGGCGCATGCTGCCTGGTGGTCTTCACTTCTTGGCCTTGCCCTGGGCAGCCACAGCTTTCATGGCTTTGCACATTTTCTTTATTCCCTAGGAACTACATGGGCTTGATGGGCTTTAAGTGCTTATCCAACTCATAGACAATAGGAATACCAGTTGGCAGGTTCAGCTCCATGATGGCTTCTTCAGAGAGACCTTCCAGATTGCTGTGGGCTGCAATCAACACCCTTTTCTCCTCCTTGATCTGGGGAACAATTTCTTCATTCTAGAAGGGCAGAGCTGTGGCAATAGTGTCTTTCAGACTCTCACAGGAAGGCAGCTGATCTTCAGTAAGGTCTGTATACCTACAATCCTTGCTGACGTAGCTGTAGAAGGGATGGTCAGGCTCCGCTGGGGGTGGTGCGACATTGTAGGAACACCACCGGATCTTCACCTGGGCCTTGCTGTGCTTGGCAGCTGTTTCTTCTTTATTAAGGCCAGTCAGACCCCCACAGTGCCACTCGTTGAGACACCTGGCAGTTCTCACCACTGGCAGCCACATCTGGTCAATGGCATCCAGTACTGTCCAGAAGGTCCGGATTGCTCTTTTCTGCACTGAGGTGAAGCAGATATCAAATTCATAGCCAGCATCTCACAGCCATGCTTCACCTCTTCATGGCCCACTGGGCTCAAGTCCGTATCATACCAGCCAGCATCATACCAGCCGCTGAAGTGGTTCTCCAGGTTCCAGGTGCTCTCGCCATGCTGGATGAGCACCAGCTTATAGGCAGCCATGGCGATGGGAGAGAGAAGCTTGTCTAGGTCTGTTGCAACTTCTACTTGATACCACATATAGAACATTTACATTATCCTGAAAATTCCCTCAATTTCTTTCTTGATGAATCAACTCCCCGACAATGGCACTTCCTGACTTCAAACATACAAGATAGTTTTTGTCTGAGGCTTCATGTAGATGCAATCACAAGTGCATACTTTAACGTCTTGCTTTTGTTTTACTTTTTTGTACTTTGTTTCATTTTGTTTTCGCTATACTGGGAATTGATCTCAGGGCTTTTGTACTGAGAGACATCCCCATCCCTTTATTTTTTGAAACAGGATCTCAAACGTCACTAAATGCCTAGGAAAGTCTTGAATTTGTGATACTCCTGCCTCAGCCTCCCAGAATGCTGGGATTACAGGGATGTACCACATGCCCAGTTTTTCTTCTTTTAATATAATTACTTTGAGATTTATGCATGCCACTGAATATATAGGTTTTTGTTTTTTTGGGTTTTTTTTGAGTGCTGGGTATCAAACTTGGGACCTCATACATGCTAGGTAAGTATCCTATCACTGAGCTATCCATCAACTCATTTTACAAAATTTATCACAATGTGTTATTCCATTCTCCTATGTGGGCAATCTCTAGTTTGGATATATATTTGTATATTTTTTCCAAGTTTTTGTTTGTTTGTTTGTTTGTTTGTTTTTAGTACTAGTGATTGAACCCAGGGCCTTCCCACTAAGCTACATTCCTAACATTTTAAAATTTTTGAGCCACGGGCCAGGGGTATGGCTCAGTGGCACAAATGCCTGCCTGGTAAGCACAAGGTCTTATGTTCAATTCTTGGTACAAAAAAAGAAAAAAATTGAGCCAGATTGTCACTAAATTGCCCAGGCTGGGCTCAAACTTGCAATCTTCCTGACTCAGTCTCCCAGAGTACTATGATTACATATATATGGGGCCATCCAACTTCATTTGTCTTGTGTATCTAAGAATAAAACTGCTGGGTCGTATCACAGATACATGTTTGTTTGTTTGTTATGCTGGAGATTGAAGGCAGGGCTTTCGCACTAGAATACATCTCTGGCTCATATTTTTTATTTTGAGCCAGGATTCCATAATTACCCAGGAGAAGTTTGAAATTTACATTCCCACTGCCTCGGTCTCCCAGAGTTGCTAGATTACAAGTGTGTGTCATCATGTCTGGTTTACTGTTTCATTTGATAAGAAATTACCAAATAGGTCTCCAAACTGGTTGTATCATTTTACACTCCCAAGAGATTTGCATGTAAGAGATTTCAAATCACTGTGCCTTCTTGTCATCACTGTTGTTTTTTATTTTTATTTTAGCCACTCTAGTGGATATTAAATGACATCTCATTGTGGTTTTAATTTGCATTTTCCTAATGACTAATAAATCAAGGAGCTTGGCTTGGTGGGAACTCCTGCAATCCCAGCAGTCTAGGAGCAGAGGCAGTAGGACTGTCTTCAGTTCAAAGCCAGCCTCAGCTACACAGTAAGTTCATTGCCAGTCTGGACTATGAAGCAAGACCCTGTCTCAAAAAGTCCAAAAATAAAAATTAAAAAAAAAAAAAACCTTTACTATATTTACTACACCATAAAATTGGAAATTACGGAACTGCTTGCCAAAGTGTGACCAGTTAAATAAAAATGGTATGTTGTTGTTATTATTTTGAGATAGGGTCTTGCTATGTTGCCCTGGCTGGTCCTGAATCTCTGGGCTTACATGATCCTTCTGCCTCAGCCTCCCAAGTACAGTAGTTGGGATACAGGACCCATATAGTGTAATTATATGATAAAATATGTGGCCATTCAAATAAGGTAGAAATGTTGACACAGGAAAATTCACAACACATTGTTTATTTTAAAGTAGGTTACAGAAAAAAAAGTAGATTACCAAGTAGGCTCAAGATAAGCACTGGTAACCTCAGCTACTAAGGAGGCTGAGCTAAGAGGATCACTTGATTTTTTATTTTTTATTTTTTTATTTTTAACATTTATTTAGTGTGTGTGTGTGTGTGTGTGTGTGTGTGTGTGTGTGTGTGGCCAGCTCAGCCCACCAGGGGGCGAGGCTGGCTGGCATGTGGTGCTGGAGGATCGAACCGCGGTCCCTGTGCTTTGCCAACCTTGTTCCAAGTAGGTGCTTTAGACCACTGAGCCATCTCTCCAGCCCCACTTGATTTCTTTTTGTTGTAATGTTTTGTTTTGTTTTGTACAGGGTCTCACTAGGCAGCTGGAACTCATAGCAATCTTCCACCAGGCCCAGACTTAGTCACAGGCTCAGATGCCCCAGGGGTTGGGGCCAGCACAGCATGTGGTACCAGGAATGGAACACTGGTCCCTGCATTTGCCTAAGCAGGTGCTTAGTCTGCTGAGCTACCTCACCAGCCCAGTCCAAGCTACTTCTAAAGTTTAAAACTGTATTATGACATGGCATTGTTGTAGACAACTGAATTAGATAAAAATATTATGGGCAGTCAGACAGGGACAGACCCTCAAGGAGACAAGATGGAAGACAAGATGACTTTGCAACTTGGAAGAGACAATACTCCCATACGGGGCACACCTCAAAACCAAGACAAAAGAGGAAACACAAGCATATACTTCCCTAGGGATGGGCATCAGGGATTGATATTCTAAGTGGGTATCAATCACCTTGAAAGAACCCAAACGAGTCACTGGCCCAACCCCCAACAGGAAGAGACCCTGTCCCATATTTATGCCTGCTTGCTATGTGACTCTTTCCCCATTTGGTACTGGATTTAATCAATTTTACCTGAGCAATGGTGTTTGTAATCTCATTGGTTGACCATTGTTTGGTCCCACCTCATGCCCACATAAGCGAGTTCCCAAGTCTTCACCACCTTAGACCTGCCTCACCACATGGTTTTTCTCTATAAAAGTCCCTGGAAGAGACAGCTTCCCAGGGACAACCTGCTGGGGGCAGGGAGGTGGGGGAGCTCCTGTCCCTCTCTTGGACGGCAGCTTTCTTTCTCTTAATAAATATATTCTTCTTATAATCTCTGCTTGTTCCTAAAATTCATTCTTCAGTTTTAGAGAACACAAACTCATCCCAGGCACCTTTTAGGTTGGGAGATCAGTTTTTCTCCCTGTTCCATTTGGAGGTTCCCTGTATCTGAATGATACTTCTTTGTTTCTTTCTTTTTTTTCTACTGGGGACTAAACCCAAAAAGGCCTTTGCACTGACTTGTATTTTTCTCCATTTTGAGACAGGCTCTCAGGAACCAAAATGGTGGCTTTCTCAGCTGCTAGGCTGGTCCCACCCGCAGGTGGGGCGGCCTATGTCAAGTGGCACCCACAGCGGGGGAAGGCTCAGCTTGCATTTGGAAGGCCCTCACCTTCTTTGTGGCGCTCCTGCTCCCGGGGGCAGGAGTGAGCATGCTGAATGTTTTAAGTCGCCCCACGGGGAGGAGGAGAGAGTTCATTGCCTACCCCCACCTCAGCATCAGGACCAAGCCTTTTCCTTGGGGAGATGGTAACCATACTCTGTTCCATAACTCTTGTGTGAATCCACTTTCGACTGGCTATGGAGATGAATGAAGAGAACCTGGACCATCATTACCCGGGCAGCATGGCTCTGACTTGGACCATTACTCTGCACTTGGACAAGAAAAGCATATGGGACCTTCTTTACTTGTATCAAATGGTGACCATCATACTGATCTTCCATCCCTTTGCTTCTGCAAGAGATGGCCTAAATAAATAAATTAAGACTCAGATTGGTCATGAGCTGGAAGTTTTATTCTGTGATGTTTTTTCCCCAAAATTAACATTTAAATGTTCTGTTGTTGCAGTAAAGGTCTGTGTCTGCTAAAAAAAGAGAGAGAGAGAGAGAGAGAGAGAGAGAGACAGGTTCTCTTGAAGCTGCTAAAAATGACCAGGCTTGGGGGCCAGGGAGATGGCTCAGTAGAGTAAGCACTTCCCTGGCAAGCACAAGCGCCTGAGTTCAATCCCCGATTCTGCCAAAAAGTTAAATAAATAAAATTTAAAAAAAAAAATGACCAGGCTGATTCAAACTTCTTTTTCTTTTTGAGACAGGGTCTCACTATCTCACTATGCAGTTCAGGCTGGCCTTGAACTCACTTTGTAGCCCAGGGTGGCCTCGAACTTACAGCAATCCTCCTTCCTAAACCTCCCAAATGCTGGGATTACAAGTGTGTACCACCATGCCTGGCCTGATTCAAACTTCTGACCCTCCTGCCTCACTCTCCCAGAGCCCTAGGATTACAGATGCAATCCACCATGGCCCACCAAAAGTGTATTTTTAAAAGAAAAACGTATATTTACATAGGATGAAGAATCAAAGGATATTAATCAAATGTTAAAAGTAATTTCTATTTCCTTCCTTTTTTAAAAATTTTATTTTTATTTATTTATTTGTTTGTTTGTTTTTTGCGGAACAAGGGATTGGACTCAGGCCTTGCGCTTGCCAGGCAAGCACTTAATCTACTGAGCTATCTCCCCGGCCCCCTTATTTCCTTCCTTTTGCTTACCTGTTTTTGTTTTTGTTTTTTGAGATAGGGTCTCACTACATAGCCCAGGCTGGCCTTGAACAAAAGGCAATTCTCCTGTCTTAGCCTCCCAAATGCTGGGATCATGTGCCTGCACCACTACACCTAGCTAAAAAATCATTATTATTGTTTTTATTAGTATTATTTGGTATTGGGAATTGAACTCAGGACCTTGCACTTGTCACACTGGTGCTGTGCCACTGAGCTGTATCCCCAGCCCTAAAAAAATTACTATTGATGGGCTGGGGAGATAACTCAGCAACAGAAGTGCCTGTCTTGCAAACACAATATCCAGAGTTTGATCCCCAGTTTAAAAAAAAAAAAATACTATTGAGAAAAAAAAAAATCAAGTCTGACAGACAGCACTTTGTACCTCTTCCATCATATTTCAGAAAAGATCTAGATGCAAAACCTCAAACATACTTACCCTAGGTCACCAGAAATATCTCCCCCCTGGGACTATGGTAGTTCTGTCTTAATGGTCCATCCTTTTTAGGTGAGGTAGTACGAATCCTGCTTCTAATCTACATGTACTGAGATCCTTCCCTTAGTTGGGCTCCAGTTTTTTCTTTTCTAAACTCAGGAATTGGCCAGGGAGACAGCTCAGCAGCATAAGCACCTGCCTGGCAAGCGCAAAGTCCTGAGTTCGATCCCTGGTACAAAAAAAAACCCAAAAAACCCCTCAAGAATTATTATTTTGGTGGAACTGGGGATTGAACGCAGGCCCTTTTGCTTGCCAGGGAAGTACTTATTCCACTGAGCCACCTCTCCAGCCCCTAAACTTAAGAATCAGAATGAGTGATCTGCAAGGGTCCTTTCCAGTTGTAGAAGGAATCAGAATAAGAGAGAGAGAGAGAGAGAGAGAGAGAGAGAGAGAGAGAGAGAGAGAGAGAGAGAGAGAGAATATGTGGACATTACCATTACCTCCCAGGAAAATATTCCTTATTATTCTCCTGGGTCTTCAGACAAACAGTAAGTCACTTCCAGACCAGGTCTGACCTCTTACATCATTCTAGTCTTGGTGTAGGACTCAGCACATGGTAGGTGTTCAGTGAATTACCTTTCATTCTCCACCTATTACGAAACAACTCCGCGTATTTCAGGTTTGCTTATCAGTGGGTGCTCCTGCTGGTCATCTGGAGCTCATAAAGGGTTCTAACCACTGGAGCACACACACTGGATTTTTTTCCTGCCATAATTGTCACAATGTTTGTTTGTTTGTTTTAAATTTTTATTTATTTATTGTGTGTGTGTGTGTGTGTGTGTGTGTGTATGTGTGGCCAGCTCAGCCCACCAGGGGGCAGGGCTGGCTGGCATGTGGTGCTGGGGGATTGAACCGAGGTCCCTTTGCTTTGCTAAGCTGTTCTAAGTAGGTGCTTTAGACCACTGAGCCATCTCACCAGCCCCCACAATGTTTATTTGTCAATTTTCCAGAGATATAGACAGCTTTTATTTACACTTTCCTTAAGGCTGAAAAGCCAGTGGCAGATAATGGAGAGAACAATATTCAATGCGTGTCCAGGTAGGGTCATCGTCACTCTCAGGAACTCAAGCTCTAAGCACCTCATTTCCGGTGGTGTCAAGGCTGCTAGCGGACAGCTTCCGGAAACGGATCTGCTCTGACCTGAGGCTTCAGGAAAGTCCTAGTTGTTGTTACTAAAAGCTGTGTGACCTTGGACAAGTCCCTTCCTCCTACGGGAATGTTGCAGTGGGCTTACGCGCCTTTTTCCAGGAACTGTAACCTGGTCGGCCAACTGTTGTGAAAATATGTTTCTCAATGTTTTAATCCTAGACGACGCGCGTGGAGCACCAAAGGCAGAGGACCACAAGGGTCCCAGCGCCAGGCCGTGTAGGACCCGAGGGCTCCCCAGCTCTCGCGAGATCCCCCTCCTAGCGTCGTGTGACGTCATCGCCTCGGCGGCCGTAGCGACCGCGCGTAGGATACCCATAGGGGCGGCCCATATCCCTCCGCCGTCCGGCACGGTCCGGCCCTCTCTTCCTAGCCCGCCAATCCCTGCGCCTCCCGACCTGCTCCTCGGCCTGGGCCCACCCCGTGTCCCGCGGCCCCACCCCGGCGGCGCCGCCCGCCCGCCCGCGCGTCCCTCCGTCCACCTGCAGCAGCTGGGAGGTAGACGACTTCTTCGCTGGCCGACCGAGAGGCGTTTGCCCAGCCCAGCCGAGTGAGGCGTGCGGTCTGGGTCCCCGGCGGAGGGATCCGAGGCGGCAAAGGAGGCGGCGCCGACCCAGGAGGAAGAGGCAGCGACGGCGGCGGCTAGGGAGGCAGCGCATAAAGGGGCCGCCGCCGGGTGATGCGGTGAACGCTGCGGCAGGCCCAGAAGTCTTGCGGGCCCGGAAGCTGTGCGGGCCAGAAGCCGTGTGGGCCCTGGCCCTCAGCCCGTCCCGCCGGACCCGTGCTCTCGAACTTCCCATCTGGTCCGCGACCGCGGAGGCAGTCTCAGGCCCCCTAGTCCCTTCCCCGTCCCTCCCCCGCCCCCGTCCCCACCCCGGGGGGCCGCCGCCACCCGCCTCCCACCATGGCTCTGAAGAGAATCCACAAGGTAAGCGGTCCGAGTTGCTGCGGGGAGAGGCCACGGCCTGCACTGCCCGGAGCCGCTGCTGCCGTACTCGCGGCCTTGGGTGCCCACGGGGCGGCCTTCGCACCCCACTCCCAGTGATGGCGCCCGCGGAGGCCCGGCACGCCGCCTGCGCTCCAGTCGGAGGTGGTCTTGCTTGCCCCGCGTTCCTTCCAGCGGTCTTTCTGGCCCCGCGTGCTCCAGAGTCCCGGGGCCTCCTCCCTCCATCCCGGGACTGCGGAGCTCGAGGGCCATTGTCCGCCGGCCGGGCCGCGGATGGGGGTGGGGTGCCGGGGCGTTGGGCAGCCAGGGCGACAGAGGTCAAAAGGGCTCCTCGCCCCATCCCTGGGCCTCCTGCGCCCTCGTGGGCCCTGACTGTCTCCGCAGAACTGTCCGGGCCTGTGTTTCGGTAGATTGGGGGATGCCGTTTTGCCCGATCTACAACAGTTTCTTGAGTTCTCTTAGCTTAGGTTAGCAGCACACTTTTTATCTTGTCCACAAAGTGATTCAGTAAGAAGTTCAGAGGGGGAAAATGTGACCTACATGAGGAAGGAGGGAAGTAGAGGGGAAAGCATTTTATTCTTGGAGATTGCCATATGTAATAAAACCAATCACTTCAGTTCTGCAGGGTTGAATCTAATAGAAAAGCTGTCGAATTGCCAAGTGTAGAAGCCAGTCAGTTGAGAAACTGAAAATTGAAAAGCACTGGAGAAATTACAAAGGTTCCTTTAACCATCTCTTGAGAAAATGGACTTAACTCTGAAGTTAGGTACTATATGTTTAGGGTAGCCTTTTTAACTTAGAATGGGTTCTGCTCGATTTTCGACTAGAAAATATTTATTTGTGGTTTATTATGAAAGGTTATTTAGTTATAGGTAATATAACTATAGAAAATATGAACTCTGTTCTTATAGGTAATATAGCTGTAGATGTAGATAAAACATGAAGAGAATGGGTATGACAAACTTTAGGTTTTTTTGACCTTCTAATTTTATAAACTCAGTGTCAATTATTGTGAGTTTTTTTTCTAGGAAGTGGCAGATATCACTGATGATTTTTTGGCATTATGCTGGCTACTGAGAGTTTGCTTATATTTGCTTTTTAAATTTTGAGATAGTCTCTCTTAGTAGCTGAGTTGTTCAGATTGAGCTGGGGTTTGGAGTCCTGTCTCTGCCTCCCAGAGCGCTGGGATTACACGTGTGCAATGCTGTGCTTATAGTTTTTCAAACTCTCTTTTTGTTTTGTGTGTGTTTTAGTTTTAAACAGGGTCTTGGGATAGAGATTTAGACTATGAAGCTCAGGGATTGCAGGTGTATGCCCCACTCAGCTAATTTTTCAGTTCTTACACATGAAAAAGCACAGACTTTATTTTTTATTTTTTGGTGGAACCAGGGATTGAACTCAGGCCCTTGTGCTTGCCAAGGAAAGGCTTATTCCTCTGAGCCATCTCCCTGGCCCCCAAAAGCACAGACTTTAGATAGTGCTGAGGAAAAAACCATAGTGCTTGTTAAAGAAGTGTCAACTTTATTAAAAGAATTGTCAACAGACACTTTGAAGTGTCAGCAAACCTTTGAAGGACCAGGAGCACAGTGAGGAGTCATGAATAAAATATAAATAAATTTTTAAGACTTTTAGGAGTTACTAGGATATCTTACTAGATCTAATTAGAAAATAAGCAATTTGAGATATCATTTCGTTTATACCTTTAGAATATTGTACTCTTAAACCTGGAAGGGAGCGAGTATAGTATGTTGTAACGTTTAGATCAGGAATTGTATTTATTCTCTTCATTGTCTTGCGCATTAGATTTTTTTTTTTTTTGAGATAGGATCTCACTGTGTAGTGCAAGCTGGCTTTGTATTCAGCAGTCCTCTTGCCTCAGCCTCCAAAGTTCTGGGATTAAAGGCATGTTCCACCATGCATGCATCTATCCATCCATCCATCCATCCATCCATTCGGTCATCTATCCATCTATCTGGTACAAGGTCTCACAGCTCAGACTCAGTGATCCTCCTGTTTTCACCCTCCCCAGCGCTGGGATTACAGGCCAGCTCAGTTTGCCTGGGAGTGATGCCAGCGTGGCATGCAGTACTGGGGATTGAACCTGGGTTCCTGCACTTGCCTAAGTAGGCATTTAGTCTAGTGAGCTGTCTCACTGACCCAGCTGCTGCTTTTTAAATTTTTTTTTTTTTTTAGCTTTTTAAATTTTTGGTGCTGGGGACTGAACCCAGGGTTTCCTACTTCTTAGACAAGTGTTTTGCCACTGAACTAAGTCCCCAGCACCTCCAGCCCTTTGGTTTGGAGACGGTCTGTCTATGGCCATACCGTCTTGGACACACCAGATCTCTCTTTTGAGACCATCTTGGTGGTTTTTTGTTTTCCTTTTTTTTTTTTTTTTTTTTTGGTGTGTTTGTGTGTGTGTGTTTTAATGTTTGTTTGTTTATTTATTTATTGCAGTACCAGGGATCAAACTTGGGATCTTGTGCTTGCAAGTTAAGCATTTATGCTGCCGAGCTATCTCCCACTGAGCTATCTCCCTTGCTCCTTGGCATTTTTGGCCTTGAGCTCAGGGCAGTCTTCCTTCTTTAGCTTCTCTACTGCTAGCACTACAGTACCACCATGCCTTGCTTGAGATAGTTTTGCTAAATTGCCTAAACTGGCCTCAGATTTGAAAAACTTTAAATCCTCCTGCCTCAGTCTCTTGGAGTAGCTAGCTGGAATAGTGTACCAGAGTGAGTGGACCTTGTAAATTTTTTTTTCCTGTATTTTAGAGAAGGACCTACAGGGTGTCCAGGGTCTCACTACTAGATTGGACTTGTAGTGATTCTCCTGTTTACAGCCTCCCCTAAGTGCTGGGATTACAGGCGCACGCCACCACACCCAGTCTCACTCGCTGTCTCAGAGTGCCCCAGGAGCTGGGCCAACATGGCAGGCCCAGGCCTTTGTAAAATTTTTAATAAAATTGAGTTTAGAAATAATAGCTTGAACTTTTAAAACTCACTGTTGGAGCCGGGGAGGATGGCTCAGTGGAATAAGCCCTTGCCAAGGGCCTGAGTTCAATCCCCCATTCCACCAAAAAAAAGATAGCACTATCTTATCTCAGTCTTAATAATGTGTCTAAGATAGACTCCCTGAAAAGACTTCCTTGGCTTATATAATTGCTCTTGGTCTTGAACTTTCCTAATTACCATTCTTTGAAACACAGTTCTATTTAAATACTCTTTCAACTTCAGATGTCATTAGCTGCTATACATCTGTGTTCTAATAAATATTTTCTAAGAAAAAACACATTTGACATGGCATTTTTAAGAATTCAATATCTTGTTTCTTTGACAGGGATTCTATTTATGTCTGAATTTGGCAGTCTTTTAAATGCCACATCTTTTTGGAAAAGGCTTTTGATGGACTTTATTTTGAAACACATCTTAAGGCTTCTGGACCTATGCTTTAAGCAGAGTATACCGGAGAGAGTCATTATGAACATACATTGTGCTTCTGGCAGGGATTGAGATCCTTTGGGGTTTTTTTGTATCTACACCAAATGAATGGCTCTAGCCTGCTATGTTTTGAAGTTTTTCTGCTGACTTTATAGGTCTTCAGCTTTGATTTTGATGCTTTGAGTGTCTGCCTGTAGAAGCACCACCCCCAGCCCTTTTCCAGTTGGCTATGTATCATCTGTTGTGGGCAAAGAAACCAGATCACGGAGCTTATTAAAATTGTGTCTAAAATAAGATCTAGTGGGCTCCAAGTGAAGAGGGTTTCATGTGTTCTGTGAACTACATGGTCTCTGACAGATGAGAGACCTTTTTGACTTGCTTCCTGTTTTTCGTTTTGTTACACAGATACAGGAGGCTCTTCTGTGAGTGCTACAACATTGATGTATGGGATTAATTGTTCTGTTCTTGGGAAAAAGGTAGATATCTTGATTTTTTTGAGGAGTTGAAGATTCACCAAAGTCACAATTCTAAAAAACTTATTTAAAATATTTATTTTAGGGCTGGAGAGATGGCTCAGTGGTCTAAAGCACCTACTTGAAACAAGCTTGGCAAAGCACAGGGACCGCGGATCGATCCCCAGCACCACATGCCAGCCAGACCTGCCCCCTGGTGGGCTGAGCTGGCCACACACACACACAAATAAATAAAAATTAAAAAGAAAATTAAAAAAAAAAAAATAAAAAAAAAAAATAAAATATTTATTTTAAAGAGTAAACAAATATATTTCAAAGTAAGATAATAGGAAGGTAATAGTACATGGTGTATTTTTATCTTTTCTCAGAGTACAAGATATTGGCATTCAATTGTCCAAACAGTATTAGCACAAACCTTTTCCGTGAACTAAGAGAAATTAGTAGTGTAACTCTTTCTCTGTATATGAATATATATAGTGTGTGTGTATATATATATATATATTTTTTTTTTTTTTTTCACCCCTCTGTTTCCCCATTCCAGTTTCTCTTTTCTTGTGAGCAGTTTCTTCCCTTTTTAAAAATGTATTTGGTACAGGGTCCACAGGTTCTTACCACATAGATCGGACTCATAGTGATCCTCCTGTTCTCAGCCTCCCAAGCACTGGGATTATAGGCCTGTGCCACCATGCCCAGTCTCATTCACGGTCTCAGCATGCCCTGGGGGGGCGGGGCTGTCACTGCACACTGGGATCGAACCCTGGCTGCTGTGCTGTGCCTAAGTAGGCACATTAGTCTGTTGAACTATCTAGCTGGCCCTCCTGTTCCTGTTTCACACACACACACACTTTATGTATTTAGTACAGGGTCTCACTACACAGCTTGGATTTATAGTAATCCTCCTGTTTTTAGCCTCCCTAGTGCTGGGATTACAAGTGTGTGCCACCACACCAGGTCTCAGTGGCTCAGCATGCCAGGAGCTGAGCCTGCATGACAAGTGGTGCTGGGGACTGATTCTCGGTCTCTGTGCTTGCCTAAGCAGGTGCTTAGTTCACTGAGCTATTTTGCTAGCCCTCTGACCATTTTATAATATCTGTTGTACTTTTTTTTGTGGTTCTGGGGATTGAACTCAGGATGTTGTGCTTGTGCCACTGAGCTGTATCCCCAGACCCTCTGTTGTACATTTTGGATTTTCTCTTTCAGCTTCTCACATTAGGGAGACAGTATGATGTTTACACATGTGCATCTGGTTTATTTAACTTAGGAGTGTGTTCTCATGTTGCATCTTTTACCTATAAAGGCCTTCAGTTTATCTTTATGACTAAGTAGTACTCCGTTGTATAAAAAGACCACATCATTTTTTAATCTATTTCTCAGTTGATGGGTATTTGCATTGTTTCTAAAATCTAGCTAAACATGAGTGCACATACATTGCTGTACTTTGGTGATTTTAATTCTTTTGGGAAGATAACTAGAAGGGGGATGGCCAGGTCACATGGGATATCCAATCCTAGTTTAAAACTGTTTTTTGGTGGAACTGGGGATTGAACTCAGGCCCTTGTGCTTGCCAGGCAAGCACTTATTCTATGGAGCCATCTCCCTAGCCCCTAAAACAGTAAAAGTGCGAGGCTTGGTTGTGAATGGGAAGTCCAAAGCAGGGAGATTGTCCAAGTTTTAGGCTAACCTGGACTACATAGTGAGTATAAGAAGGCTCATGGCTCAAAAAAAAAAAAAAAAAAAAAAACAACACATTTTAATGATACCGTGCTAGTTACAGATAATATTTGGTATACATAGTTTTAAAACAAAGTAATACCAGGATTATCACTTGATTGATTGATTGAGTGAGTGAGTGAGTGAGTGAGTGATTTTGGCAGAACCAGGGATTGAACTCAGATCCTTGCGCTTGCCAGGCAAGTGCTTATTCCACTGAGCTATCTCCCCGGCCCCTGATTTATTTATTTATTTTTGGTAAAAATTTTGATGATTATCTTTGCTTCTTTTTTTTTTTTTTTTTTTTTTTTTTTTTTTTTTTTTTTTTTTTGTGGAACCGGGGATCTTTTCTTTTCTTTTTTTTTTTCTTTTCAACAGGACATCATTGTGTAGTTGAGGCTGGCCTTGACCTCACTGTAGCCCAGGCTGACTTTGAACTTGCACTGATCAACCTTCCTGCCTCAGTCTCCAAGTACTGGGGTTACAAGCATGTGCCACCATACCCAGCCTATTCAGATTTTTGAATAAATCAATAATACTTTTTGATAGGCACCAGTTTAATATGTTTATTAAAGGTAATGAAAGATCAGAATTCTTTTTTTTAAATTTTATTTATTTATTAGAGAGAGAGAGAGAGAGAGAGAGAGAGAGAGAGAGGCCAGCTCAGCCCACCAGGGGGCGGGCTGGCTGGCATGTGGTGCTGGGGGATTGAACCGCGGTCCCTGATGCTTTTGCTAAGCTTGTTCCAAGTAGGTGCTTTAGACCACTGAGCCATCTCTCCAGCCCGATCAGAATTCTTTAATTGGAAATATAACATGATTAAGTTGTTTGAACCAAGTGTTCCTTTCCTCTTTTTTGTTGACTTTTTGAGACAGATTCTGGCTATGCAGCTAAGGTTGTCCTTGAGCTCACTTTGTAGCCCAGTCTGGTCTTAAACTCACAACAATCCTGCCTCAGCTTCCCAAATTCTGGTATTACAGGCATGCACCAACCATACCCGGCCCAAGTTTTCCATTTTTTAAAAAAAGTTTTAAAAGCATTATTTATGTAGATGGATAAAAATTAAGTACTTATTATTAAAGTTCAAATTGAAGCAGGTTGTGGTTGTGTATACCTATTGTTCCAGCACTCAGGAGGCAGAGGTAGGAGAATTCCTGTGAATTCAAGGCCAGCTGGGGCTATATAGTAAATTCAAGGATAGCCCTTAACTACAAAGTAAGACCCTGTCTAACCTCCCCCACCTCCAATTCTAATTGAGTTGTTTAAGTATATGTATGTAAAGGGATAGAATCTTAGTAGGCATGGTAGCATATGCCTCTAATTCCATCCAGTATGTAGACTGAGGCAAGAAGATTGCTCTGAGTTCATGGCCGGTCTGGGTGACAAAGCAAGATCTTGTCTGAAACAAACAAAAGCTTTGGTCAGGGGCTGGTGCTGTAGCTCTTTGGTAGAGAGTGCTTTGGGTTTGCTCCCTAGCACCTTGAGGTTGGGGTGGGGGAAAATCCTATGCAATGGAGGTGGTATTATATATTGCATTAGTATTGTCAGAGGAGGGGCTCAGGGTATATATTTCAATAGGGGTATGCTTCTCCAGCATACACAAGACCTTGGATTCTATTCTTGGTAGGTACTGACATATCACAAAATTAGAGGTAAGGATTGAGTGAATTTCTGTCAGAATGATGGAAATAATTAGCAAATACTCATATGGCGCACTGAGAACTTTAATAAGTGATTGATTGAAGATGACTATATAGTTCTTTCTTGGAAAACAGACTTTTGAGATAGTGTCTTGATAGGCAGAATATGTAGTTTAGGTTGGCCTTAAACTCAGTCCTGTCTCAGCCTCCCAAATGTGGAGTAATAAAAATGTACTACCATGATCAGATTAAAATTTTTCACAATATTGGAAATTGAACCCAGAGCTTTTGTACAGAGCCATTACTCTAGACCTTTTCTACTTAATATTTACTTAACACAATTTATTAATAATGTGTTAAGGGCTGGGGAGATAGCTCAGTGGTCTAAGCACCTGCCTGGCACGTGCAAGGACCCGGGTTTGATCCCCAGTACTGCATGCTGTGTTGGCCCTGAAACCCCAGGTGTGTCATACTGGCCCCTGAAACCAGGCGTGGTGGTGTATACCTATAATCTCAGTGCTGGGGAGGCTGAGACAGGAGGATCGTTATGAGTCTGGAAGGAGAGAGCCTATACCAAATACATAAATAAAAATAGTAATAATGTGTTAAATTTTTTTTGTTAAATTGTGTTGTTAAATAATATTTATTTAACACATTTACTTATCTCGTGATACTAGAAATTGAAACCAAGGAACTTACACTGAGCCTCCCCAACCATTCCTTTTTCTCTCATGGCACTCCTGCCTCACCTTCTGCAGTGCTGAGATTGCAGGCATTTGCTACCACACCTGCCATATTTCTTCTATGTTGTACTGTAGGAAATATATATTAAACCATTCAGGATAATAAGGTGGTAGGGGAGATGGCTCAGTGGATTAAGCTCTTCTCTGGCAAGCTCAAGGGCCTAAGTTCAATCCCTGGTTCCGCCAAAAAAAAAATTATGTAGCACAGGCTAGCCTTAAACTCCGCAATCCTCTCCCCTCAGACTCCTGAGTTCTGGGGTTACAGTTGTTCACCACTATGCACCTGCTGCTTTTTAATTTGGCAAATTTTTTTTGGTACTGGGAATCGAGCTCATGACCTTATGCTTGCCAGACAGGTACTGTGCCACTGAGCAACATCCCAGCCCTTCTCTTTTTAATTATTTCTCTCTCTCTCTCTCTTCTTTTTTTTTTTTTTCATAACGGGATTGAACTCAGGCCCTTGCGCTTCTCAGGGAAGCGCCTATTCTACTGAGCCATCTCCCCCCCCCCCTTTTTTTTTTCTTTTTGAGTCAGGGTCTCACTGTAGTTCAGGCTGGCCTTGAATTCTCTTTAGCCCAGGCTACCCTGGAACTTAAAAGGATCCTCCTTACTCAGCCTCCCAAGTGCTGGGATTACAGGCATGTACCACCACACTTGGCTCTCATTTTTTTGAGACAGAATTTTGATAAATTGCCTGGCCTTAAACTTGAGAACCTCCAATAATAGGTTTGTGCCTTGGCACCTATGTGAGAATTACAATTTTCTTTTCTTTCTTATGTATTTGGTACAGGGTCTCACTACCCAGAAGCTCAGACTCGTAGTGATACTCCTGTTTTCAACCTCCCTAGTGCTGGGATTATAGGTGTGCACCACCATGCCTGGTTTTGGTGGCTGGCTCAGCATCCCTGGGGACCGTTTGGCATGTGGTGCTGGGGATCAAACCAGGTCCTTGTGCTTGCCTAAGTAGGCACTTAGTCCGCTGAGCTATCTCACTGGCCCTATTTTCTTTTCTATTAGAAAAAGATTCTTAAAGACTGGCCACATAGCTCAGTGGGTTAATGTGACTGTTTAGGCAAATGCAGGGACCAAGATTTGATCCCTGGCATGCCATGCCAGTCCCACCCCTGGGACATGCTGAGACAGCATTTGAGACTGGGCACAGTGGCGTGCCCCTGTAATTCCAGTGCTTGGGTGGCTGTAGTAGACCCTGTACTAAATATTGATAAGACAAAGAAAAAGATTCTTAGCATGGCACAGCGGCACTTGATTATAGTTCTCATATTTGGGAAGCTGAAGCAGGAGAATTACTTGAGCTCTGGGATTCAGTCAGTTTGGGCAGCACATTGAAACCCATGTCTTAAAAATTAAAATAGGGGGCCAGGGAGATAGCTCAGTGGAATAAGTGCTTCCCTGGCAAGCGCAAGGGCCTGAGTTCAATCCCTGGTTCTGCAAAAAAAAAAAAAAAAAAAGGTGGTGTGGTGACACATCCCTGTGATCCTGACGCTGCACAGAGGAAGATGGCAGAAAGATAGCAAAAAATAACCAAAACAAAACAAAAAATTCCTCATAAAATAAAATTAGAAAGGTACAGTTCAGTGGTAGAACCAGTGCTTAGGTTGCATGACCCAGGGTTCACCAAAGGGCAGGAGGAGGGGGAGCCAGAAAGAAAAAGATTCTTGACTTTACAGAAGTTCATTAATTTGAGGACGTTCAGTTCTTTCTTGCCTATCATGTGCAAGGTCCTGGGTTTATAGTAATTTAAACAGCACTGTTTAGAATAACTGACCTAGGATTTTCTTTAAAGTCTCAGGGTTTAGTCCTTGTATTGCTGCCTGACTAGGAGGAACAAGGTAGATTCTAGATATTAAAGTCTAAGGAGTGATGGAGGCTAAAATATCCTAGGCAGTTCCCAGGATAGGAATTCCTGACTCATGCCTGATGCTGCCAGGAACCTCTGCAGCCCTCATCTTTGAAATACAGGCACACACTTGGTTTTTTGTAGAAATAAAGTCTTGATGGTTTAAGTTCCCAGCTAACCTTCAAAAACATGTTAAACTATCACAAGAAAATAAAATACAATTTGTTCCTTTTTTTTTTTTAAGGTATCATGTATTTTTATTTTTATTTTTTAACAGTTTGTTTTGTCTAAGGAGTTGAGAGATTTCAAGTTATAAAATTGTTAATGTTAGCAGTATAATGCCACCAGGATACAGTCTTGATTTCTTTTTTTGCTCCGAATGCCTTCAGGGCAGGTTTGACTGGCTGGAGTTGTGGTATCTTTGACTCTTTAAAACTATGTAAGCTTGGATGTCCCATCCTGCATAATTTTTCATCAGTCAGATAATCCACACACACTGGGACTTGAACTCACAATGTCATGTTTTCCAGGCAGCTGTTGTGCTGCTGAACTATACCCCCGGCCCTCAGATGATTTTTTAAATCTCTGCAAAAGATCCAAGAATTTCTGTTCTGCAGAGTTTGGTGTCACATGCCTATTTAGGGAGGCTTTCAGAAGGATGACAAGTTCCAGCTAACCTGGGAAATTGAAGGTGGAGGTGTGGTGGTTGGTGCTTTAACTCAGTGTGAAAGCCTTGGATTCAATTCCCAGCATCACCATCCCTAATATTTTTTTTTTAAATTTTATTTTTATTTGTGTGTGTGTGTGTGTGTGTCCAGCTCAGCCCACGAGGGCGCGGGGCTGGCTGGCATGTGGTGCTGGGGGATTGAACCGCGGTCCCTGTGCTTTGCTTAGCTTAGCTTGTTCTGAGTAGGTGCTTTAGACCACTGAGCCATCCCACCAGCCCCCACCATCCCTAATATTATAGAATATAGATAGGCATGGTGTTGAATGTCTATAATCCTACCTACTTGGGAAGCTGAGGTAAGGTTGGCAGATAGCAAGTTCAAGGGCATCCTGAACAACTGAGTGCGTATACTGCCTGGGTTCAATCCCAAGTATTGCAAAAATACTGATAAAATGATTTTTTTCTTGGGTTTTGTTGTTTTGGCTTTTGGTTTTTGTTTGTTTGTTTGTTTGTTTTTGGTGGAACCCGGGATTGAACTCAGGCCCTTGGGCTTGCTAGGGAAGCGCTTATTCTACTGAGCCATCTCCCCGGCCCTTTCTTCAAGCAGTTTTGTGGCATTTGTTTTTCACAGGTTAATTGAGAAAATAGCTTTAGAGAAGCAATAGGGAGAGCCAGGATTCAGATGCAGGCAGTATTGACCACACAACCAGTGTTTCTTCAGATTTGCCTGTCATAATCTTCTTGTTCCCATCTTTTTTTTTTTTTTTTTTTTTTAATGTATTTAGAACCAGGTCTACAGGGTTTCACTACACAGATCGGACTCATAGTGATCTTCCTGTTTTCAGCCTTCTTAGGGCCAGGATTACAGGTGTGCACTACCACGCTCAGTCTCAAGCACCTTCTCAGAATCCCCCAGGGGTGGGGCTAGCACAGCATATGGTGCTGGGGATCAAACCCCAATCCCTGGGCTCTGCTTAAGCAGGCACTTCTGTTGACTGAGGTATCTGGCTGGTCCACTTTTTTTTTTTAATGTATTTGGTACGGAGTCTCACTATGCAGCTCAGACTTGGAGTGATCCTCCTGTTTTCAGCCTCCCCAGAGCTGGGATTACGTGTATGCACATGCGTCACCACACCCAGTCTCTGGCTGGCTCAGTGTCCCCAGGGGCAGAACTGGCACAGGCACAGGATATGGTGCTGGGGATCAAACTCTGGACCCTGTGCTTGCCTGTTTGTTCCCATCTTATGTATAGAGAAACTTTATTTTTCTTATTGTCAGACTATTGCTTTCCACTCTGTTCTAGATTCTTGCTTTCTAGTAATTGTCTCTGCTTTTATATTTCCAGCAACTTCTCAGCATCTAAATTTTTTTTTTTTTTTTTTTTTTTTTTTTTTGAGACAGTGTCTTACCGTGTAGTTCTGGCTATTCATTAGTTCCAGGCAGTTTTCCTGCCTCAGCCTGAGCACTGGGATTACAGTTGTGTTCTGTCATACCTGGCATTATCAGAAGCTTTCATGCTGGGCATGAGATCCTGTCTCAAAAAATAGAAACTTGAAAAGAGTAGTCCTACAACTGTTAACTGTTTAATAAGGCCACTGATTATTACCTAATTGCTGAATTCAGTAGATAACCTCAACTTTTGACTCTCATATTTAACATGGTTGTTACTCATTTTCCTTTTGATAAGCTACTTTTTCTTATATGTGTTTTCCAATTTAGGAGAACTCAATCCCTTCCCCCTTCTCCCTTCCCCCTTCTCTCTCCTTGTCTTTCTTGTGCTAAAGATCAAACCCAGTTTCTGTGCACTAGGGAAGCACTCTACCATTAAACTTTATCTTTAGCATTAACATTTCCCACTAGTCCACACACCCCTTTTTTCCCCAGAGACTGGGCCTCTCTGAATAGTCCTGGTTGTCCTTAAACTCAAGTGATTCCTGCCTCAGCCTCATAAGTGCTAGGATTATAGGCCACTCCCTACCCCCCCAACACACCCTTACTGAGGATTGAACTCCTAGTCTTGCCCATACTAGCTAGGCAAGTACTCTGCCTAGGCCTTTTTACTTTTTTTTTTTTTT
>NW_004524745.1:1180035-1180686 GCF_000260255.1 Octodon degus | reverse complement strand
AATGAGGTGGCAGTTGTAATCTCAGCACTCTGGAAGGTATGGTACAGGAAGACTGGGCAAATAGCAAGACCCTGTCTCAAACAAACAAAAAAGCCAGACATACACGCAAACACCCTAGTGGTAGTGATTTTCTTTTGCCTTTTTTTTTAAAGAAAAGGTCTTGCTGCCTGAGCTCAGGCTTGCTTTGAGCTCCTGTGTAGTCCAGGCTGGTCCCAAAGTCAGTGATCTTCCTGCCTCATTCTCAAGAATGCTGATGCTACACCAGTCCAAGTCCAAAATAGCTCTAAGAATATCTTCCTTTTTTTTTAAATTTTTTTGGTGGAACCGGGGATTGAACTGAGGCCCTTGCTTTGCCAGGGAAGCACTTATTCCACTGAGCCATCTCCCTGGCCCCTAAGAATGCTGAGATTATAGTTGTGTGAGTGGTTTTCTTTAGATGAAAAGTTAACTTTTTATACGCTCTATAATAGTTTTCCAGGTTGCCATAATACTGTAAATTACTGTGAACTTATAGTTTAGAACCATGGAAATATATTCTGTTTTGAAGGCTAGCACTCTTTAAGTTAGTATGTCAGCAGGGTCACACTCCATCTGAATGCTGAAGGAGGCAGTTATTCCTTGGTAACTGTTAGCAGTTTTTTTTTTTTTTTT
>NW_004524745.1:1174989-1179445 GCF_000260255.1 Octodon degus | reverse complement strand
TTCCAAAAATCCAGGGAACTCCTTTTCCATGAGTACTCGCAGGTCCTCCTTTGTTAAGTAGCACTTGTCCCCAGCAAATTTGTGAAATGTAAACATCATGGTTTCCATGGCGTGTTCCATTTGGGAGGGCATGTTGACTGTTGAACCTTAGCGCGGAGGCGCAGCACACGAGGGGAGCGGGGGCGCGGCGGTGGTCGCATCTCCTTTTTTTAAAAAAAATTTTATTTATGTGTGTGTGTGTGTGTGTGTGTGTGGCCAGCCCAGCCCACCAGGGGGCGGGGCTGGCTGGCTTGTGGTGCTGGGGGATTGAACTGCGGTCCCTGTGCTTTGCTAAGCTTGTTCTAAATAAGTGCTTTAGACCAGTGAGCCATCTCACCAGCCCTCCTTTTGCGTATTATAGGAAAAATTGCTGCTGGCATGGTAACATACCTGTAATCCTAGCATTAGAGAGGTTGAGGCAGGTGGGTCTAGAATTGAGGCACGTAGTCCCAGGCCATCTGGATTACAGAACAAACTGTAACTTTAAACTAGATGTGGTAGCACACACCTGTAACCCCAACATTTGAGAGGGTGAAGCAGGAGGATTGCTGTTGAGTTCAAGGCCAGGATGCGCTACAAAGGAAGACCCTGTCTCAAACCAAATAAAAAAGAAAGTTCGTATGTCTGGGTGCTGACATAAGTTCAGTCATTAAGTGGGTAGTTCATTAGATGAGGAATACTTGAATTAGATGTCATATCAAAATAATTTAGTGAAGGGGCAGAGGAGATAGCTCAGCATTTTAAGTGCCTCCCTGGCGAGTGCAAGGACCTGGGTTTGATCCCTGCTACCACATACCATGCCAGCCCTGTGCTGTGCCGTGCCATGCTGTGCTGTGCCAGCCATGGAAACCAGGCATGGTGGCACATGCCCGTAATCCCAGCAGGTGGATCACTATGAGTCTGAGTTACATATCAAGACCCTGTACCAAATACAAATGTAAAGAAAGGGGGCTGGTGGGATGGCTCAGTGGTCTAAAGCACCTACTTAAAACAAGCTTAGTGAGGCACAGGGACTGCGGTTCAATCCGCCAGCACCACATGCCAGCCAGCCCCGCCCTCTGGTGGGCTGAGCTGGCCACACACACACACACACACACACACACACAAATAATAAAAAAAAAAAAGTAAAGAAAACAAACAGCCTCTTGACAACTCTCTGTAGCACTGACTTTGTTATAGCTGCACAGAGCATTCACTTTATTTATTGGGCACAAATGTTCAGTATTTCTAACCACATATTAATATCTCTGCTTTGATCTTTTGTGAACTGAGATTGTGGAGCTATTATTCTCAGTTTCCTTATAGGTCTTGTAGATCAGAAAAGATTATTCTACCAGCTCTTGAAAAGATTCAAGGGGCCAGGGAGATGGCTCAGGTTTGGAATTATTTTGAAAAAGTATACAAGCAAAAAATTCAGTAACTTCATACTGTACTAGGATTTGTGTAAGATTCAATGTTCACTCCCCGTCTCTCCTCCACCTTTCTATGTGTAATGTCTTACTTTTTGAGTCACTGAGTATCATTGCTATGGTACCAAATTATATGGCTGAGTAACAAAGTTATAATTTGTTACTCAGCCATATAAGTGAATCTTATATGACATTTGACATTAATCTTATATGACAGTGAATCTTATTTGACATTACCTGAGCTAGAAAAAATATCTGATGTCTTTTTAAGGTTTGCTTTATTGGGATTTTAATTGTTTGGGACAGTAATTTGTGTAATGTGAAAAGTTCAATAAAATGTTGAATAACAACAAAAAAAGAAAACATACAATATAGAACCATATACATAAACACAGGTTGTAAGTTTAAGTGGCAGGTTGTGAGTCCAAACAATGCACCTTTGTTGTAGATCTGAACAGTTGTTAAGCAGAAAGGTGTTTTGTTTGGTTTTTGTCTTTTTTTTTTTTTTTTTTTTCTTTGAGCTAGGGTCAAACTGGCCTTAAACTCACTATGTAGCCCAGGCTGGGCTAGAATTTAAGGCACTTCTTTGTCAACTACCTGGGGATTACTGGCATGTGCCACCATTCCAAGTTAAGTGTGTAGATTAAAAGAATATCTGTATTTGGAAATACCTAGTATCATAGACATGCCAGGCTGATGACCAGTTTTTAATAAATTGTTACAATACCCTTAGATCTCAATCTCTCCCTCCCTTCCTCTCCCCCCACCTTTTTCTTTTTGAGACAGGGTTTCTTGCTATGAAGTTCAGGTTGACCTTGGGCTCTCTGTAGCCCAAGCTGGTCTTGAACTCCAATTCTCCTGCCTCAGCACCCCCATCCTCCTGCCTCAGCCACCAAGTGGTGGGATCACAGGCATGCCCCACCACACCCAGGAGCTTTTCTCTTTTTAAGTAACTGTTTGAAAATTTAAAAAATCTCATGCATAGAGAAAAATTGCAAATATAAAACTTCTTTTTAGAAAAAGTCTTGCTCAGATGGTGTTTCCCTACAAGGTTTAAACTTACCATCCTCCTGCAGGAGTCTCCCAGAGTGCTGGGAATACAGTATGAGTGTGTGCTTAGTTACTTTACTGTTGCTGAGACAAAATACTTGACACCCAAAGTTAAAAGAGGTAAAGGAAGTGACCAGGGAGATAGCTCAGTGGAATAAGTGCTTACCTGGCAAGACAAGATCCTGAGTTCAATCCCTGGTACCACCAGAAAAACAAAAAACACTGCATAAAAGAGATAAAGATTTATTTTGGCTTACTGTTTGTTTCAGTCCCAAATCAGCTGATTCCAAGACAGGGTGTCATAGGAGATGGGCATCACAGAGGAAAAAGTTTTTGGCAGGCAGAAGGGAGCAAAAGCAGCAAACAACAATAGCAGCCATCTTTCTCTCACTTATGTCCTATCCTGGCTACCTGACATTAGGGTGAGTAACACACCCAAGGTGGGAACACCCTTAATGCCAGCATCACATTGTTAATCCCAGCACTACACACTCTAGATCTAGCCACCTCTAAAAAGTGCCACCTGTGACTGCATGAGGTTCCGGGGAAAATCTAGATAAAAAGCCATAGCATTATTCTATTTTTTGGGACAGTGTCTTGCTAAATTACTCAATCTGACCTCTAACTTTTGATTCTCCTGCCTCAGCCTCACAAATAGCTGGCTTTGCAGGTTTGTATCATTGCACCCAGCTAGTTCTTGTTTGTTGTTGTTCTTTTTAAGTGTCTTAATTAATTGAGAAAGATTGGCCTCGAACTTGTTTTTCTTTTTTATGTATTTGGTACAGGGTCTCACTACACAGTTTCAGATTCATAGTGATCCTCCTGTTTTCAGCCTCCCCAGTGCTGGGATTCCAGGCATGCCCTACCACACCTGGTCTTAGTAGCAAGGTGGCTGGCTCAGCATGTGTCCCTGTGCTTGCCTAAACAGGCGCTTAGTCCACTGAGCCATCTCACCAGCTTGAACTTGTGGTCTTGAACTTGATTCTCTTGCCTTGGCTTCCTGAGCTGTGGGTTTACAGATGTAAACCACCACACTTGACTAGTTTTTTCTTTTTTCTTTTTCTTTCTTTTTTTTTTTTTTTTTTTTTTTTTGCATTTGGAGCTTTTATTTTTGCCCAATCAGATTTTATTGGTACATGTTAGATGCACATGATTGCATTCATCATAGAGAATTTGAACCTCTACATGATATAGCTTGATTTTGTTTTTCTTATTCTCTTAACCTCCCTTTAAACCCTCCTTCCCTCCCCATTTGCAAAAGCTTTGTTTTTGTTTCTCTCTCTTTAAAAAAATTTTTCCTTTTCCCTTTCGCTGTCCTTTGTTCACCTTCTCATTTGAGGTTTTCTTCCTATTTCACAATGTCTCTTACATGTTTTGGTCCTTATTTCTACTTTTAGCATTTCACACTAGAGAAACAATGTGGTATGTACATGTGTGCCTGATTTATTTCATATAAGTGTATCATCTCACGTTGAGTCTGTTTACCTAGAAATGTCTCATAGTTTATCCTTCTTTATGGCAGAGTAGTACTTCGTTGTATTAAAAACTTTTATCTGTTTGCCAGTTGATGAGCATGTGAACTGTTTCCAAGATTTGGCTATTACAACTGCTGCTATAAATGTGGGTGTCTTTTTGTTTTTCCTCTTCCATTGTTTTGAGTCCCCTCATATTGAAGACTAATTACTAGGTGGGTGGCTGTTTCTTCCCTTTCCAGTTGTCTGTCTGATTAAGGAGAACAGTAAAAAGGCTGACTACATAGGTTGGATATATGGGAATGAGATTTGGCAATATGGAATCCATGTTATGCATTGCTGGCTGTGATTGTATCATTATATTTTACAGCTTTTTGTCTTGTGCTGGTCAGATTTTCCTGAGAAGAATCTTGTAATCTTCTACCTGGAAGATACAGTCAACCTCTCTATATCTGTGGGTTCTACCTTTTTTTTTTTTTTTTAAAT
>NW_004524745.1:1173090-1174889 GCF_000260255.1 Octodon degus | reverse complement strand
TAATGGCATTTTGCATTCAATCTGTATAGTAGTTTTGGGAATACGGCCATTTTCACTCTGTTGGTTTTCTTTTTAAATATTTATTTATTTTTATTTATTACATTCATTTATTGTGTGTGTGTGTGGCCAGCTCAGCCCACCAGGGGGCGGGTCTGGCTGGCATGTGGTGCTGGGGATCGAACGACGGTCCCTGTGCTTTGCCAAGCTTGTTTCAAGTAGGTGCTTTTAGACCACTGAGCCATCTCTCCAGCCCATGGTTCTACCTTTTTTTTTCGTGTTTTCAATTTGGAAGCAGATACTTTATTGTGACCAAATCATAAAAACACCATGGTGGATACCTTAGTCCATCCTTCTAATAAGCCTGTTGATCTGGTCTTCCCTATTTCCAGCATCTCCACTTTCCATAAAATAGGTGGTCTTTTTCTTCATTCCACATCAAGGAGATGATAATGTTTCTACCTTTTTGACTTCAACCTATCACATATTGAAAATTTTCAAGGAAAAAAAAATGGTGTCTGTATGAAACATATAAAGATTTTTTTTTCTTGTCAATATTCTCTATAAACAGTGCAGTATATTTACTGCTTATATAGTACTTATTTTGTTGAAGATGTTTCAGATAACCTATAAATGATTTAATATATATGTGGATATGGGTTATTAGGGTTCTAGCTTTATCTGCAAATACCAATTATTATGTATGTAAATGCTATGTTCCGGGGTTTATTGAGTGGGATGTTTTGGAGATAGGATCTCACTGTGTAACTCATGGCAGTCCTCCTGACTCAGCCTCCTGAGTTCTGGGATTACAGGCATTTGACACACCACACCCAACCTAATACTACATTATTTTTTGTAATGGGAGTAGAACATTTGCAAACTTTGGTTGGGGAGAGTAGAACCACCTTACTATACTGGACAGTTCTATAAACCAGGCATGAGTGCTGATGTGTTAGTTAGTGGCCAGGAATGTTGCTAAATATTCTAGAATGCTAAATAAAACAGTCCTCAACATTAAAGAATCATCTGCCCCCGCACAGGCATAATGGTGAGATTGAGAAAACCTTGAGATAAGGACTTCTTAAAATCACACACAGTTGGATTAGTGGCACGTGCCTGTAATCTCAGGAGGATGGCAAGTTCAAGTTCTATGGGGCAATCTAGCAAGATGCTTCTCAAAATAAAATTTAAAAGTGGACTGGAAATGTAGTTCAGTGCAAAGATCCTGGTTTCAGTCCCTCATACCAAAAAAATTACATATATAATACTGTTAGTACTTCTAAAAATATGAACAAGCATTTGGTGGTATCAGATGTCTAATTTTTTAAATCAAATTTTAATTTTTTTGCAGAACTGGGGATTGAACCCAGGCCCTTGCACTTGCCAGGGAAGCGCTTACTCTACTAAGCCATCTCCCTGGCCCCTAATTTGTATTTTTTAATTAGATTTTATTGGTACATTTTAGATACACACAATGATCCCATTCATTATAGAGAATTTGTACCAGTACATGATACAACTTTTATTTCCCCATTCCCCTACTCTCCCTTCAACCCTTCCTTCTCTCCCCTTCCCATTTACAGTTTGGTTTCCATCCCCCCCCTTTTTTTTTTAACACTTTCCCCTTCTTTCATTTCTCCTTCCCCTCTCCCTTGTTCTTTTCTCCATTTGAACATTTCCCTCCTGTGTCAGAATGCCTATTACACATTTTGGTCCTTATTTACATTTTTAGTTTCTCACCAGAGAAACAGTATGGTGTGTGTGTGTCTGATTTATGTCACTTGAAAGAGTACGATCTC
>NW_004524745.1:1170409-1172990 GCF_000260255.1 Octodon degus | reverse complement strand
CTGGGGGATTGAACCGTGGTCCCTGTGCTTTGCTAAGCTTGTTCTAAGTAGGTGCTTTAGACCACTGAGCCATCTCACCAGCCCCGGCCTTTTTACTTTTAAACCTTGAAATATGGTCTCATTAAATTGTCCAATTGCTTTTTGATGTACAAATTAAGACATACTACTTTACTGCATTGTAATTATGAAAATAAGCTGGATATGGTGGTGTAGGCTGTTAAAACCAGCACTTTGCAGGGCTGAGGCACTAAGATTGCAAATTTAAACCCAGCTTTGAGAACTTAGTGACTTAGTAAGAACTGTCAAAAAATTTAAAGAGAGTTGTGAATTAAGGGCTGGCAAGATAGCTCAGCAGACTAAGTACCTGCTTAGGCAAGTGCAGGAACAGGCATTCAATCCCCAGCACCATAGGCTGCACCAGACCCACCCCTGGGTGCACTGAACTGGTCATAGTGGTGCACACTTGTGATACCAGCACTGGAGAGGCTGAAAACAGGAGTCCAAGCTGTGTAATGAGACTCTGTACCAAACACATTAAAAGAAAAAAAAAAAGTTGTGAATTAGTTTGGTGTGAGGACCCTTGGGTTCAATTCCTGGTATTACAAAAACTTAAAATAATATGCACTACAGGGTTACTTAAACATATTAAAACTAGGCAAATACAGAACATACAACATTGCTGCCCTCATTTTTATAATGCATATTAATAGGAGAGATACTGCTATAATATATGAAACAAGTTTAGATGGTCATTTTCAGTCACTTTCTTGTGGTCTTTATAAGTTCTTTCCTTTATGCAAGGTATGCCTTTTTACCCCACCTATATCTCTAATTCTGTATTTATGTTTGATCACAGTATTATTATTATTATTGTTTTTTTTTTTTTTTTGGCAGAACCAGGGATTGAACTCAGGTCCTTGCACTTGCCAGGGAAGCGCTTACTTCACTGAGCCATCTTGTATTTATGTTTGAAAACTCAGCAGAAGTGACTTCTGAGAAGCTTACCTTGAGCATACCAGTAGTAAAAGTTTTACTATAAAATTGTCTCTTAGTATATAGACCTAATTATTAATCTCTCTATACTGAATTCCCCTGAGCAAAGTTCCTGTCTTGTTTTCCAAGTACTTTATGCATAGTAGGTACTCAAGTTTGCTGACATTAGTGAATGCCAAGGTGAGGTGGTATGATAAAAAAAAAAAATAGTGCAACTTTCTAGCAACATATTAATGGAATTATGTTTTCTGGCTGCTTTGTAGTGTAGGATAATGTCAAATAACATGCAAGCCTGTGGAAATTAGAAGGAAAATTGCTTGACATTTAGGACTACACAGAAAGTAGTGGTTTTTGTTTTTGTTTTTGTATTTAGGACAGGGTGTACAGAGGTGTACAGTCTCACTACGTAGGTCGCACTCGAGGTGATCATTCTGTTTACAGCTTCCCAAGTGCTGGGATTACAGGCAGGTGCCACCATGCCCAGTCTCAGTTGCTGTCTCAGCATGCCCCAGGGGCGGGGCTGGGGTCAGCATGGCAGGCCTGGGCCTAAGTAGGCACTCTAATCTGCTCTTGTTCTTGTTTTTTGCAAATATCCTTGGCAGTTTGTTTTGAGACAGCTCACATCTATTTATAGAAGAATATATCAGTATATAGTATACGTATATAATGGAGCACTCTCCAGCAATAAAAAAGGAATAAGTGAAGCACATTTTAGCCTGTCTTTTTAGCAGTCTGGGGAGGTGATGCAGGAGGATCCAAAGTTCTGGCATAGCCTGGGCAGCTAGTAAATTTAGCACATCCTAGTCTCAACAAATAATTAAAAAGTCAGCTGGGGATGTAGCTCAATGTGAAGGTGGTGGCACCATGTGCAGCTTTTTTTTTTTTTTTTTTTTTTTTTTTTTTTTTTGAGACAGTGTCTTACCGTGTAGTTCTGGCTATTCATTAGTTCCAGGCAGTTTTCCTGCCTCAGCCTGAGCACTGGGATTACAGTTGTGTTCTGTCATACCTGGCATTATCAGAAGCTTTCATGCTGGGCATGAGATCCTGTCTCAAAAAATAGAAACTTGAAAAGAGTAGTCCTACAACTGTTAACTGTTTAATAAGGCCACTGATTATTACCTAATTGCTGAATTCAGTAGATAACCTCAACTTTTGACTCTCATATTTAACATGGTTGTTACTCATTTTCCTTTTGATAAGCTACTTTTTCTTATATGTGTTTTCCAATTTAGGAGAACTCAATCCCTTCCCCCTTCTCCCTTCCCCCTTCTCTCTCCTTGTCTTTCTTGTGCTAAAGATCAAACCCAGTTTCTGTGCACTAGGGAAGCACTCTACCATTAAACTTTATCTTTAGCATTAACATTTCCCACTAGTCCACACACCCCTTTTTTCCCCAGAGACTGGGCCTCTCTGAATAGTCCTGGTTGTCCTTAAACTCAAGTGATTCCTGCCTCAGCCTCATAAGTGCTAGGATTATAGGCCACTCCCTACCCCCCCAACACACCCTTACTGAGGATTGAACTCCTAGTCTTGCCCATACTAGCTAGGCAAGTACTCTGCCTAGGCCTTTTTACTTTTTTTTTTTTTT